>NC_071490.1:544345-606198 GCF_028500815.1 Rissa tridactyla | reverse complement strand
GAAATAATATAAAGAAATACGTAGAAATGCAGAAAAATATAGAAATAATACACGGAAACGTATAGAAATTATATCAGAAATAACATATAGAAACACGTAGAAACATGGAAAAATATAGAAATAATACAGAGAAATATATAGAAATTATGTCCAGAAATCATAGATAGAAAACACGCAGAAACGCGGAAAAATATAGAAATAATACATGGAAACGTATAGAAATTATATCCAGAAATAACATGTGGAAATACGTAGAAACACACGGAAATAGGGTTAAAGTGCAGGGTCCGTCTATTAAAACACAGATAAACGTCTAAAAAATACATAGATAGAACTAAGGTATAGAACGTCTCTGTTCAAATGCAGAGAAATAGAGAGAAAGAGAGAGAAACACAGAGAAAGAGAGAGAAATAGAAATAATAGAGAGAAAGAGAAACAGAAACACAGAGAAACACAGAGAAATAGAGAGAAAGAGAGAGAAAGAGAGAGAAATGCAGAGAAATAGAGAGAAATGCAGAGAAATAGAGAGAAAGAGAGAAATAAGAGAGAGAAATAGAAACAGAGAGAAAGAGAGAGAAATAGAGAGAAACACAGAGAAATAGAGAGAAAGAGAGAGAAATAATAGAGAGAAAGAGAGAAAGAGAGCGAAATGCAGAGAAATGCAGAGAAAGAGAGAGAAATAGAGAGAAAGAGAGAGAAACACAGAGAAAGAGAGAGAAAGAGAGAGAATAGAGAGAAACAGAGAAATAGAGAGAAATAGAAATAATAGAGAGAAAGAGAAACAGAAACACAGAGAAACACAGAGAAAGAGAGAGAAATGCAGAGAAATAGAGAGAAATAATAGAGAGAAATAGAAAGAGAGAGAAATAGAGAGAAATGCAGAGAAATAGAGAGAAAGAGAGAGAAACACAGAGAAAGAGAGAGAAATGCAGAGAAAGAGAGAAATAGAGAGAAATAATAGAGAGAAAGAAAGAGAAATAGAGAGAAATGCAGAGAAACACAGAGAAATAGAGAAACGCAGAGAAATAGAGAGAAAGAGAGAGAAATAATAGAGAGAAAGAGAGAGAAAGAGAGAGAAAGAGAGAGAAAGAGAGAGAAAGAGAGAGAAATAGAAATAAATAATAGAGAGAAAGAGAGAGAAAGAGAGAGAAAAGAGAGAGAGAAGAGAGAGAGAAAGAGAGAGAAATAGAAATAAATAATAGAGAGAAAGAGAGAGAAATAGAAATAGAGAGAAAGAGAGAGAAAGAGAGAGAAAGAGAGAGAAAGAGAAAGAGAGAGAAATAGAAATAAATAATAGAGAGAAAGAGAGAGAAATAGAAATAGAGAGAAAGAGAGAGAAAGAGAGAGAAACACAGAGAAATAGAGAGAAAGAGAGAGAAATAGAGAGAAAGAGAGAGAAACACAGAGAAAGAGAGAGAAACACAGAGAAATAGAGAGAAAGAGAGGCCAAGTGCGGGAGGTCTGTACGGGAATACCTATAACTATATATAAAATAAGGGCTGAGGGGGGGCGTCTCTGGTAAAAGGCGCGTAACGTGCGTAACGTCCGCGAGAGAGACGAGGGACGGGGGACAGGGAAGGAAGAGGCGCAACCGGGGCGACACGCCGCGTGTTCGGGGCCATCGACTGTCCCTCCCTACGGGCGCCCCAAAACCAGACCCTTCGCGTGCGTCTCCTTCTGCCTTTGCCCCCCCCGCGGGCACGGGGGCTCCCGACACGCCGCGTGTCCCGTCCCGTCCCGTCCCCCCCCCCATCCCCGCGGAAAGGGGCCGTCGGGCGCTTCCCGAAGCGGTTTCGCTGCCGTGGAGCTGCGAATCGCTGCGGGGGCGCGTGCGGTTTTGTGTCCGGCGCTGGGCGGGTGTCGCGTGGCTTTGTGCAGGCGCGGTGACGGACGCGACGCGCGTGTGTGCGTTGTGGGATTTCGGGATGTAGAGAGATGGGATGGGGATGGGATGGGACAGGGGTGGGATGGGGATGGGGATGGGATGTGGTGGGGATGGGAATGGGACGGGGATGGGACGGGAATGGGGATGGGGATGGGAAGGGGATGGGGATAGGGATAGGAACGGGATGGGACGGGGATGGGATGGGATGGGGGTGGGAATTGGGATGGGGTCAGGATGGGACGGGGATGGGACAGGGATGGGGTGGGAATGGGATGGGATGGGGATAGGAATGGGATGGGGATGGGATGGGACGGGGATGGGAATGGGGTGGAATGGAATGGAATGGGATGGGGAGTGGGATGGGATGGGGGTGGAATGGGGATGGGGATGGGAATGGAATGGGGTGGGAAATGGCATGGGATGGGGATGGAATGGGATGGGACAGGGGTGGGAATTGGCATGGGGATGGGGTTGGGATGGGATGGGGATGGGATGGGAATGGAATGGGAATGGGGTGGGACTGGGGTGGGATGGGAATGGGATGGACGGGGATGGGATGGGAATGGGACAGGGGTGGGAATGGGATGGGACAGGGGTGGGAATGGGGATGGGGATGGGAATGGAGTGGGATGGGAATGGGATAGGGATAGGGATAGGAATGGGATGGGGTGGGGATGGGATGGGATGGGGGTGCGAATGGGGATGGGGATGGGAATGGCATGGGATGGGGATAGGACAGGGATGGGATGGGGATGGAATGGGATGGGACAGGGGTGGGAATTGGCATGGGGATGGGGTTGGGATGGGATGGGGATGGGATGGAATGGAATGGGATGGGGATAGGGATGGGATGGGAATGGGGTGGGACTGGGGTGGGATGGGAATGGGATGGGACGGGGATGGGATGGGAATGGGACAGGGGTGGGAATGGGATAGGATGGGATGGGATGGGGACGGGGATAGGAATGGGATGGGATGGGAGGGGACGGCGCGGCGCGGGACTCACGGCAGGCCTGGGGCGTCTCGTCGGAGCGTCGCGGCACTCGGGGCGCCCGTCGCACACCCAGGCGCCGGCGATGCAGGACCCGTCCCCGCAGCGGAACTCGCTCGGGCCGCACGCCCCGGAGCCTGCGGCAGCCACCGTCACCGCAACGGCCCCCCCCGGGACCCCCCCGGCGCCCCGACCCACGCCGGAGCCCCCCGACCTTTATTGGAGCCCCCCGACCCACGCCGGAGCCCCCCAACCTGCACCGGGGCCCCCCAACCTGCACCAGAGCCCCCCGACCCACACCGGAGCCCCCAACCTTCATCGGAGCCCCCCATTCCGGAGTCCCCCAACCCACACTGGAGCCCCCCAACTCTCACCAGAGCCCCCCAACCCTCACCAGGGACCCCCGACATGCACCAGAGCCCCCCCAAACCTTCACCGGAGCCCCCCAACCTGCACCAGAGCCTCCCCCCAACCCACACCGGAGCCCCCCCAACCCTCACCAGGACCCCCTACCCTTCACTGGAGCCCCCCAACCTCCATTGGAGCCCCCCAACCCCCACCAGAGCCCCCCCCACCATCACCACACCCCCCCCAGCAGCCGCCGGCAGCACTTTCATGGCAAACCGCACCACCCCCCCCCCCCAAAGTTTGGGGCTGTGTCACAGCGAGACCCCCACCAGGACCCCCCCCCCCCGATGGCCGGCACCGGGGGGGGATGTTGGGGGGCATCACCGGCACCGTGGGACTTTGCTGTGGGGGGGGTTGGGTGGGGGGGTCCCAGGCCCGTTCTTGGGGGGTCTGTCCTGCCCCTGGGGGGGGGTGTGGGGGTGTGGGGGGGTGGTCCTGGGGGTCCTGTCCCGGGGGGGGGGTCTAAGCTCATTCCCGGGGGGCCTGTCCTGAGCCGGGGGGGGGGGGGAGGAGGGGATCTCAGTCCCAGGGGGGTCCAAGCCCATCCTGGGGGGGTCTGTCCCGGGGATCAGTCCCTTCCTGGGGGGTCCCAGGCCCATTGTTGGGGGGGGTCTGTCCTGTCCCTGGGGGTCCCACCCCATCACTGGGAGGGGGGGGGGGGGGGATCGGGCCGAGCCCCTTCTCGGGGGTCCGTCCCGTCCCGGGGGGGGGCTCAGTCCCGGGGATCGGGCCCTTCCCTGGGGGGGGTCCGAGCCCTTCCCGGGGGTCCCGTTTCCGGGGTGGGGGGGGGTTAGGGGGGGGGGGTCCCAGGCCTGTTCCCGGGGGAGGGTCCCGTTCCCGGATCGGGCCCCCGAAAGGGCGTGTCGGCGCCGCGCCCTCCTCGCGCGCCGCGTTCCCATTGGCCGCCGGGGCGTGTCCCGTCGGGTGGCCAGTCCGCCCGACAGCCAATGGGAAGCGCGTCCGCCGCGGGGCGGGGAGGGGCGAAGGCGGCGATTGGTCCCTGCCGGATGCGAGGGGGCGGGGCCTTCTCGAGCTTCTCCCCGCCCGCCGGCCCCTCCCCTCCGCGCGGCGGCGGGACCCCGGCCCGGGGCGGGGGGGGAGAACCCGGTTTGGGGGGGGCCGGTGCCCGGTGGGGGGGGGGGGTCAAAGCCCGGTTTGGGGGGGTCGGTGCCAGTGGGGGGGGGAGGGGGGGGGTCAGGGTCCGGTTTGGGGGGGGTCAGTGCCGGTGTGTGTGTGTGGGGGGGGTGTCAGAGCCCGGTTTTAGGGGGGTCGGTGCCCGGTTTTGTGGGGTTTGGTGCCCGGTGGGGGGGGTGGGGGGGTGGCAAGCCCCGGTTTGGGGGGGTCAAGCCCCGGTTTGGGGGGTCAGAGCCCGGTTTGGAGGGGGTCGGTACCCGGTTTGGGGGTAGCCGGCCACGTGGGGGGGGTGGGGGGGGGCACCCCGGTGGGCCCGATCCCCTCCGGTGCCTCCCGGTGCCTCCCGCTCCCGCCTCGGTGGGGGGAATCCCCGGTCCCCACGTGCTGCGGCGTCGCCCCCCCCCCCCCCCCCCCGCCCCGTCCCGGTGCCCCGTCCCGGTGCCCCGTCCCGGTGCGCCCCCCCGGTCCCGGTGCCCCCTTACCGGCCCCCGGTGCCCCCATGGTCGCCAGCAGCAGCAGCAGCACCGGCCACATCCCGGTGTCGCGGAGGCTCCGCCCCGCCGGGCCCGGGCGGCTCCGACCGCATTTGAAGGGGCCGCGCCGGGGGCGGGGTTTGGCGTGGGGTGATGGGGCTCGGCCGCCGCGTCACCGGGGGCGTGGCTACCGGCGTGGCTACCGGCACCGGGAGCGGCGAGGCCACCGGCACCGGTGTCACGGCACCGGGAGAGCGGGCACCGGCAACGGACGTGGCCACCGGCACCGACACCGGCAACGGTGTCACAGCGCTGGGGCTGGCACGGCCGCCGGCGTGGCTACCAGCACCGGGAGCGCCATGGCCACCGGCACCAGTATCACAGCACCGGGAGGGCGGGCACCGGGGCTGGCATGGCCACCGGGCGTGGCTACCAGCACGGGGAGCGCCACAGCCACTGGTGTCACAGCACTGGGGCTGGCATGGCCACTAGTGTGGCTACCAGCACTGGGAGCGCCATGGCCACCGGCACCAGTGTCACAGCACCAGGAGGGCGGGCACCGGCACCAACATGGCCACTGGTGTGGCTACCAGCACCGGGAGCGGCACGGCCACCGGTGTCACAGCACCAGGGCTGGCACGGCCACTGGTGTGGCTACCAACAGCAGTAGCGCCATGGCCACCAGCACTGGTGTCACAGCACCAGGAGGGTGGGCACTGGCACCAACATGGCCACTAGTATGGCTACCAGCACCGGGAGCGGCATTGCCACCAGCACTGGAGTCACAGCACCAGGGCCAGTGCGGCCTCCAGCGTGGCTACCACCACTGGGGCTGGCGTGGCCACCGACACCAGTGTTACAGCACCAGGGCTGGCACGGCTACCAACATCAGGAGTGGTACGGCCACTGGTGTCACAGCACTGGGGCTAGCATGGCCACCAGCGTGGCTACTACCACCGGGGAGTGCCACGGCCACCAGCACCAGTGTCACATCACTGGGAGAGCGGTCACCAGGGCTGGCATGGCCACCGGGACCACCACTGCCACCACCATGGCCACCAGCACCAGTGTCACAGCACCGGGGCTGGCATGGCCACCGACGTGGCTACCACCACTGGGAGCGTCATGGCCACCAGCACCGGTGCCACATCACCAGGAGGGCTGGAACCGGGGCCGACACGGCCACCGGGACCACCACTGCCACCACCGTGGCCACTGGCACTGCCATGGCCACTGGCCCCGGTGTCACAGCACCTGAGGGGGAGGGGTGGTGGTGGCCGCCAGCCCCAGCCCCATCGTGGCTACTGGCCCTGACAGGCCACCAGCCTCCTGGGGGACCCCAAAACCCATGCCCCCAAGGGCCACCAGAGACCCCAGAGAGGCCACCAGCCCCCAGGGCCACCAGAGACCCCGGAGAGGCCACCAGCTCCCTGGGGGACCCCAAAACCCACCCCCCAAGGGCCAGCAGAGACCCCGGAGAGGCCACTGGCCCCAGGGCCATCCCAAAGCCCCCCATGGCCACCAGAGACCGCAGAGGCCACTGGCCCTGAGGCCACCCCAAAGCCCCCCGTGGCCACCAGAGACCCCAGAGAGGCCACCGGCTCCCTGGGGGACCCCAAGAGCCCCCCCCAGGGCTACCCCAAAACCTCCCCAGGGCCACCAGAGACCCCGGAGAGGCCACCGGCCCCTAGGGCCAGCCCAAAGTTCCCCCGTGGCCACCAGAGACCCCAGAGAGGCCACTGGCTCCCTGGTGGACCCTAAACCCCCCCCCAAGGGCCACCCCAAAGCCCCCCCTGTGGCCAGCAGAGACCCCAGAGAAGCCACCAGCCCCCAGGGCCACCAGAGAGGCCACCGGGTCCCTGGGGGATGCCAAAACCCACCCCCCCAAGGGCCAGCAGAGACCCCGGAAAGGCCACTGGCTCCCTGGGGGACCCCAAGAGCCCCCCCCAGGGCTACCCCAAAACCTCCCCAGGGCCACCAGAGACCCCAGAGAGGCCACCGGCCCCTACGGCGAAGCCAAAGCTCCCCCAGGGCACCAGAGACCCCAGAGAGGCCACTGGCCCCTAGGGCCACCCCAAAGTTCCCCTGTGGCCACCAGAGACCCCAGAGAGGCCACCGGCTCCCTGGGGGACCCTAAAACCCCCCGAGGGCTACCCCAAAATCCCCCCAGGGCCATCGAAAAAGCCCCCCCGTGGCCAGCAGAGACCCCAGAGAGGCCACCAGCCCCCAGGGCCGCCCCCCGAAGGCCACCAGAGACCCCAGAGAGGCCACCGGGTCCCTGGGGGACGCCAAAACCCACCCCCCCCCAAGGGCCAGCAGAGACCCCGGAGAGGCCGCTGCCCCCCAGAGCCACCCCCCCTCGCCCCCGTGGCCAGCAGAGAGCCCAGAGGGGCCACCGTGTCCCGTGGGTTTAATTTATTACTGCTCGAAATCCAGTGACATCGACTGCCGCCGCGCTCCCGCCCCACGCGGGCGCCCATTCCCGGCCCCTTCCCGCGCCCCTTCCCGGCCCGATCCGGCGCATGCATCCGCGGGAGGGCAGAGCCGGCGGGGGCCGGGATTTGGGGGGGCTTGGGGGGGGGGGGGGGGATGGAGGGAAGACAAACCCACCCCCCCCACACCCCCCCGCTTCCGGCAGGATAAATACGGAAGAAATTGGGGGAGTTTTTCCTGGCGTCGGTTCTACGGCGTCTCTACCCGTGAGAGGGACAAGGGGGGCGGGGGGGGGGGACGGGGGACACACACACACACGGACACGGACACACACGGACACGGGGAGGGGGGGGCGGCGGGAGCCGGAGCCGCGGAATGTGGGGGTTCAGTCGTCCTCGGTGCCGCTGCCGGAGCGATCCTGGGGGGAGAGGGAGAGGTCAGGGCCGAGGGGGGGTTGGGGGGCGGGAAGGAAGGGGGTTGGGGGGCAGAAAGTGGGGTTGAGGGGGCAGGAGAACGGGGTTGGGGGGCAGAAAGTGGGGTTTAGGGGGCAGGAGAACAGGGTTGGGGGGCAGGAAAAGGGGTTTGGAGGGCAGGAGAAGGGGGTTGGGGGGCAGAAAGTGGGGTTTAGGGGGCAGGAGAACAGGGTTGGGGGGCAGGAAAAGCAGTTTGGGGGGCAGAAAGTGGGGTTTGGGGGGCAGGAGAAGGGGGTTGGGGGGCAGAAAGTAGGGTTGAGGGGGCAGGAGAACGGGGTTGGGGGGCAGAAAGTGGGGTTTAGGGGGCAGGAGAACAGGGTTGGGGGGCAGGAAAAGGGGTTTGGAGGGCAGGAGAAGGGGGTTGGGGGGCAGAAAGTGGGGTTTAGGGGGCAGGAGAACAGGGTTGGGGGGCAGGAAAAGCAGTTTGGGGGGCAGAAAGTGGGGTTTGGGGGGCAGGAGAAGGGGGTTGGGGGGCAGAAAGTAGGGTTTAGGGGGCAGGAGAACAGGGTTGGGGGGCAGGAAAAGCAGTTTGGGGGGCAGAAAGTGGGGTTTGGGGGGCAGGAGAAGGGGGTTGGGGGGCAGAAAGTAGGGTTTAGGGGGCAGGAGAACAGGGTTGGGGGGCAGGAAAAGGGGTTTGGAGGGCAGAAAGTGGGGTTTGGGGGGCAGGAGAAGGGGGTTGGGGGGCAGAAAGTGGGGTTTGGGGGGCAGAAGGGGGTTGGGGGGCAGAAAGTAGGGTTTAGGGGGCAGGAGAACGGGGTTGGGGGGCAGGAGAAAGGAGTTGGGGGACAGGAAAAGGGGTTTGGGGGGCAGAAAGTGGGGTTTGGGGGCAGGAGGAGAGGTTTGGGGGCAGGAGAATAGGGTTGGGGGGCAGGAGAAGGGGGTTGGGGGGCAGGAGAAGGGGGTTGGGGGGCAGAAAGTAGGGTTTAGGGGGCAGGAGAACAGGGTTGGGGGGCAGGAAAAGGGGTTTGGGGGGCAGAAAGTGGGGTTTGGGGGGCAGGAGAAGGGGGTTGGGGGGCAGGAGAAGGGGGTTGGGGGGCAGGAGAAGGGGGTTGGGGGGCAGAAAGTAGGGTTTAGGGGGCAGGAGAACAGGGTTGGGGGGCAGGAGAACAGGGTTGGGGGGCAGAAAGTGGGGTTTGGGGGCAGGAGAAAGGAGTTGGGGGGCAGGAGAAAGGAGTTGGGGGGCAGGAGAATGGGGTTGGGGGGCAGGAGAATGGGGTTGGGGGGCAGGGGGGAGGGAGGGGAGAGGTTGAAGAGGTTCGGGGGCAGGAGCAGGAGGAAGGAGTTGGGGGGCAGAATGAGGGAGGGAGAAGGTTTTGGGGGGCAGGAGAAAGGAGTTGGGGGGCAGGGGAAAGGAGTTGGGGGGCAGAATGAGAAGGTTGGGGGTCGGGACGAGGAAAGGAAGGGGTTGGGGGGCAGGAGGAGGAAAGGAAGAGGCTGGGGGGCAGGCGGAGGTTGGGAGGCAGGCGGAAGCTGGGGGGGCAGGCGGAGGGGGTTGTGGGGCAGGCGGAGGGGGTTGTGGGGCAGGCGGAGGTTGGGGGGCAGGCGGAGGGGGTTGTGGGGCAGGCGGAGGTTGTGGGGCAGGCCGTTACCTCCTCCTGCTCCTCCTCGCTGTCGTCGTCGCTCACCACGGGCTTGGCGCGGGAGCCGCGGCTGGTGCGACGCCGGCCCTTCAGCCGCTCCTGCGCCTTCTCCTTCCGCCCCAGCTTGATCTTCACCTTCACCGAGCGCGCTATGGGGCAGGGGGGGCGGGGGGGGGGGACACGCACAGACAATACGTGGGTCACAGCAGCTCCCCACGGCCCCCCCCCCCCCCTCCCCCCAACTTTGCCATTCTGCTGCCCTATGGCTTCCCGCCCCACGGCGTCCCCGCGGTCCCGGGGGGCTGCCGGCTCTGCCCCACGGGAGGAGGAAGATCCGGGTCTGCGCCCCCCGCAAAAAAAAAAAACCCAAACGAACCCCAAACTGACACCCCCCCCGCAGAGAACTCACACTCGGACTCGGAGCCTTCCTCCTCTCCTTCCTCCTCCTCCTCGCTGTCCTCGCCCTCGCTCTCCTCCTCCTTCTCGATCTTCTGCCGCACGCTGGTGAAGACGGACTGCAGCACGATGGAGTCCTCGTAGATCTGGGGGGCGGGGGGAAGCGCCGGGGTGAGGTTGGGGGGCTGGGGGGGGGGGGGGATATCGGGTTCCGCCCCCCAACCCCTTCCTTTCCCCCGCCTGCCCCCCAGCTCCTTCCTTTCTTCCTCCTCCTGCCCCCCAACCCCTTCCCTTCCTCCTCCTGCTCCTCCAAACCTCACCTTCTGCCCCCCAACCCCTTCCTTTCCTCCCCCCCGACCCCCAAACTCCTCATTCTGCCCCCCAACTCTTTCCTCCTGCCCCCCAACCCCTTCCCTTCCTCCTCCTGCTCCCCCAAACCTCACCTGCTGCCCCCCAACTCCCTCATTCTGCCCCCCAACTCCCTCTCCTCCTGCCCCCCAACCTCTTCCTTTCCTCCCCCTTGACCCCCAAACTCCTCATTCTGCCCCCCAACTCTTTCCTCCTGCCCCCCAACCCCTTCCTTTCCTCCTCCCCGACGCCCAGACTCCTCATTCTGCCCCCCAACCCCTTCCTCCTGCCCCCCAACCCCTTCCCTTCCTCCTCCTGCTCCTCCAAACCTCACCTGCTGCCCCCCAACTCTTTCCTTCTGCCCCCCAACCCCTTCCTTTCCTCCTCCCCGACCCCCAAACTCCTCATTCTGCCCCCCAACCCCTTCCTTTCCCCCTCCTGCCCCCCAACCCCTTCCTTTCCTCCCCCCTGACCCCCAAACTCCTCATTCTGCCCCCCAACTCTTTCCT
Source organism: Rissa tridactyla (assembly GCF_028500815.1). Lineage (NCBI taxonomy): Eukaryota > Metazoa > Chordata > Aves > Charadriiformes > Laridae > Rissa > Rissa tridactyla. The sequence continues at coordinate 595,568 of NC_071490.1, read as the reverse complement.
CCTGCCCCCCAACCCCCCCCCCTCCTGCCCCCCAACCTCTTCCTTTCCTCCCCCGACCCCCAAAACTCCTCATTCTGCCCCCCAACTCTTTCCTCCTGCCCCCTGCCCCCCCAAACTCCTCATTCTGCCCCCCAACTCTTTCCTCCTGCCCCCCAACCCCTTCCTTTCCCCCTCCTGCCCCCCAGCCCGCCCCCCGCCGTACCAGGGACCCCTCCAGGTTGAAGGTCTGGGCGTTCTGGCAGAGCAGCATCACGTCCTTCTCCAGGTCGTTCAGGCTCCGGTACTTGTGGTTCCGGATGCGCTCCTTGGGGGGGCCGGGGGGGGCGGGGGGGGAGAGGGTTTGCTCGTTAGCCGGGCGCTAACGAAGTGGGGGGTGGGTCCGTGCCCACGGGAGCCACCGCGGAGCCCGAGGAGGCGGCCACGCGGCCAGCGCGGCGCTGGGGGGGCAGATGGGTGACTGCCGGGGGGTGGGATTTTTTTTTTTTACCTTGATTTTCTTAAAGTCGACGGGTTTGCGGATGAGCTCGTAATATTCCGGCAGCTCCTTGCGGGAAGGCAGCTGGATGAAGACCTCGCTGAGCTGCCGTCCACTGCTGCTGCAGGGAGAAACCGCCCGGCAAAGGTGAGCGCTCGGCACCGCCGAAACCCCCGCTCGGCACTGCCGAAATCCCTGCTCGGCATTGCCGAAACCCCCGCTTGGCACCGCCGAAATCCCTGCTCGAAACTACTAAAATCCCTACTTGGAATTACCACAACCCCCGCGCGGCACTGCCGAAATCCCTGCTCGGCATTGCCAAAATCCCCGCTCGAAACTACTAAAATCCCCACTTGGCATTGCCAAAACCCCCACTCGGCACCGCCGAAATCCCCGCTCGGCATTGCCAAAATCCCCGCTCGGCATTGCCAAAATCCCTGCCCGGCACTGCCGAAATCCCTCCTTGGCATTGCCAAAACCCCCCCTCGAAACTACCAAAATCTCTGCTTGGAATTACCAAAATCCCCACTTGGCATCGCCGAAACCCCCACTTGGAATTACCAAAATCCCTGCTCGGAACTGCCGAAATCCCCACTCGGCATTGCCAAAATCCCTGCTTGGACCTCCCAAAATCCCTACTTGGCATTGCCGAAATCCCTGCTTGGAATTGCCAAAATCGCTGCTTGGAATTACCAAAACCCCCATTCAGCATTGCCAAAGTCCCCAGTCGGACGTGCCAAAATCCCTGCTTGGCATTGCCAAAATCCCTGCTTGGAATTGCCAAAATCCCCGCTCAGAACTACCAAAATCCCTGCTTGGCATTGCCGAAATCCCCGCGCGGAATTGCCGAAATCCGGCAATTCCCGCTCCTGGGCACCGCCGGCACGCAGAGAACACGCGTCTCCCTCCCCTCCGGCAGCCGAGAGGCGCCCGGAGCGTCCCTGAGAGGGATTTTTGGGGGGTGTGTGTGTGTGTGTGTGTTTTCCACACCCTCTCCCCGACCTGAAGCGCCTGGATGGAGAACGGCAGCGCCGGGAACGCCGGCTAGAAGCCGGAGCACAAGCCGACAGCGCCGGGACGGCAGAACCGCCCTCCGCAGCCGAATTAACGAATTCCTCCCGCCCAGACCCGCTCGACCGAAGCCGCCAGTGGGATCCCCTCGGAATCGCCGGGAATCTCCCGGCTCCCCACGAGGCGGGTAGGAGCCGGCGGCGCCCGGCGCTTTCTCTTTACCTGTCCTTGTACTTGATGACGGCGTCCACGATCTTCTTCATCTTCTTGGTGAGGTTGGGGGGGTTGGGGGAGAGCTTCTCGGCCGGCGGCCGCCCCCGTTTCTTCTGTTTCTTGCTCTCCTCGTCCTTCTCCCGGCTGCGGGTGCTGGCGGCGGCGGCGGCGGCGGCGGCGGGGATGGCGGCGGCGGCCCCGGCCTCCGCGTCCCGCTTGCGTTTGCGGGAGGATTTCTTCTGGCGCACCTCCTCCTCGATCTCCTCCAGCGTGCCCTCCTCGATGGCCTGGCAGGGGGGGGAGAGCAAAGGGGGGGGCAGCCGCTAGCAATTTTGGGGGGTTTTTGGGAGATTCCGTGTGTCGGGAGCGGGGGACACACGCACACACACACACAACACACCGGCGGAACCATCACGGAATTTCCGACCCCCCGCGTCCCGGCGGGGCTGGGAAAGTCTCCGGAGAAGGGGACTCCGCACCCTCCACCCTGCCCCCCCCCGCCAAGGCAGCCCAGCCCGTGCCAACTTTTTAGCCAAATTTAACGGAATACATTATTAAAAAAAAAAACAAAACAAACAAAAAAAACCCAACCCAAAGAGCACAAACTGCGCTTTGCGTTTCGGTCGAAGCGTCGGGTGAGATCGGGAAGAAAAAGTTCGTTACGTTAGTTGTACCTTAGTTATTTTTTGTGTTATTATTACGTTAGTTATATTAAGTTAGTTTTTAGTTATATTAAGTTCGTTTTTATGACACTTTTTTTTTTTTTTTTTTTTTTTTTTTTTTTTACTTCCGGCGATGTCACCCTTCGGCAGCGGCGGATTGTGTAAATAAGGATGTAAATAATGACGTAAATCCCCCGAGAGGGAAGGGCTGATTTTCGATGCAAACGCCAGAGAGCCAACCGGGCCCGGATCCTTCCAAATCCCGCTTCTACTTTGCTCTTTTTCCATAGGGAATAAGTCGCCTCGGCTAAAAACACGACAGCGCTCCCCGTCTCGCAGTTTTTTCAGTTTGCTTTTCGGGCGTTTCCGGTTCCCTGCGGTTCATTAGGCGAAGTCGGAATCCTTTGTGGTTCTGAGTCCCGTGCAGTCCGTCCAGAGTCCATAACCCAGCCCGGCGCCCTCCAAGTCAAGAAGCTTTTCCTCGTATTCGATCGGAACTTCCCACGTTCCGGCTTGTGCCCGTTACCCCTCGTCCCGTCACTGGGAACCGCCGGGAAGAGCCCGGCTCCATCCTCCTTAAACCCACCCTTTCGATCCTCGTCGACATTCAGAAGGTCTCCCCTCGGCCTTCTCTTCTCCAGGCTGAAGAGTCCCAGCTCTCTCGGCCTCTCCTCACACGGGAGACGCTCCAACCCCTCCACCATCTTCGTTGCCCTCCGCTGGTCCCTCTCCAGCCGTTCCCTCTCCCTCTTGAACTGGGGAGCCCAGAACTGGACCCAGTATTCCAGCGGTGGCCTCACCAGTGGGGGAGAACGACCTCCCTCCACCTGCCGGCCACGCTCTTCCCTACGCAGCCCGGAATTCCGTTGGCCGCCTTGGCCACAAGGGCACGTCGCTCACGGATAATTTACTGTCTGCCAAGACCCCCAGGTCCTTTTCTTCTGAGGATACTGTAAAAGACAAGAGCCTTCTGGACTAAATCATCGAAGAAACTGACAATTAGTTAATTAGTCCTTCTGGACTAAATCATCAAAGAAAAGAGCCTTCTGGACGAAATTCTAGGAGAAAAGAGCTTTCTAGACTAAACCGTCAAAGACAAGAGCCTTCTGGACTGAATTCTAGAAGAAAAGAGCTTTCTAGACTAAATCATCAAAGAAAAGAGCCTTCTGGACTAAATCGTCGAAGACAAAAAACCTGGACTAAATCATCGAAGACAAGAGCCTTCTGGACGAAACTAGAAGAAAAGAGCTTTCTAGACTAAACTGTCAAAGACAAGAGCCTTCTGGACTAAATCGTTGAAGAAAAGAGCCTCGTGGACTGAATTCTAGACAAAAATAGCTTTCTAGACTAAATCATCAAAGAAAAGAGCCTTCTAGACAAAATTCTAGAAGAAAATAGCTTTCTAGACTAAATCGCCGAAGACAAGAGCCTTCTGGAGTAAGTCGTCGAAGAAAATAGACTTCTGGACTAAATTGTAGAAGAAAACAACCACCTTCTGGACTAAATTGTAGAAGAAAACAACCACCTTCTGGACTAAATCGTAGAAGAAAACAACCACCTTCTGGACTAAATCGTAGAAGAAAACAACCTTCTTCTCGACTAAATCGTAGAAGAAAACAACCACCTTCTGGACTAAATCGTAGAAGAAAACAACCTTCTTCTCGACTAAATCGTAGAAGAAAACAACCTTCTTCTGGACTAAATCGTAGAAGAAAACAACCTTCTAGACTGAATCGCCGAAGCCAAGAGCCTCGCAGGCCCCCGGGCAACGCGACAGCGAGCCGCGGCCGAGCTTCACGTTTAGCACAGAAAATCACGGCCCGCGGGCGCGCAGGTGAGATCCTGGCGTCGTAGGGACCGGTTCGCAGCCCGCAGGCGGTAAGAACAACGCCGAGCAACGGACAAGGCTGTCCTTTGGCCGGGCCGGATCACCGGCAGACGGAATAAGAGGTAGGAAATAAAGTGATTAACTCGGAAAAGGTCGGCTTGTTCAAACCCAGGTGTAGGCCAAAGCGTGGAATTAACGGAACGCCCCCAGTTTCTAAGAACCCCGCGAGTGAAGATCCTTGGAGGAAGGCGAGAGACCGCATCCGAAAGGGGAACCGGAGCGAGACGAGGAAGCGCCACCCGAGGCAGAGGAATCGGATGGACTTTCGGAGCTCCTACAGAAGAGAGAACTGGAGACGCCGTATGGGACCACCCGGACCCTCTTGGACGGTGACGCCGAGGACGGGATGTTCGTTTTAACGGGATATAAACGAGGTTGTTCCATGTCGGTCTCGGCCCCTCGATAAAGCCGTCGATAAAGCAAACCCAGCCGGGAAATTCGTTAACGGATACGCTCCGTCCCCTCCTCTGGGGGGGTTGATGAATACGTTAAACAATGCCGGTCCCGGTACGGACCCCTGGGGGACACCACGGGCCCCGACTCGACCTGCTCCGTTCATCCCAACCCCCCGCGTCCCGCCAGCTCTCCATCCGCCCCATCCTGCCTCAGTTTCCCCAGGAGGACGGCAGGAGAGACGGCGTCTCTCGACACGGCGCCTTGGGGGGAAGCACCCAGCAGCCTCCTCCCGTGCCGGGATCACATGGAAACGCCGCGATTCCGAACACCGCTCCCTCCCAGGGCTGGGGACACGATGTGGGGGGGGCTCATCCCATGGGGAGAGCTCTGGGGGCGACCACGAGGGTCCCTCTCTGACGGGATTCGTTAAGGGATGGGGAGAAACGAGGCACCGGGAGGTAACGCTGCTAGCCCCGGGGAGCAAATCCGCGGATGCGGATGTCCGGAGTCTGCCCGGCTTCATTAAGAGCTGCCCTTGTTAGGGCACGGCTTTGTGCCAGGACACCTTGGGGACAGGCCAGGCTCAACAGGAGCCGGCACGGTGCGCTGGTAGCCCGGAAAGCCACCGGCAACCTGGGCTGCATTCCCAACAGGGCGAGAGGGGGGGATTCTGCCCCTCTGCCTCAGGCTCTGGGGCCATGGGAAGGACACGGAGCTGCGGGAGCGGGGCCGGAGGAGGCCCCGGAGATGATCCGAGGGCTGGAGCCCCTCTGCTGTGGGGCCGGGCTGAGCTGGGGGGGTTCGGGCTGGAGAAGAGAAGGCTCCGGGGAGACCTCGGAGCCCCTTCCAGTCCCTAAAGGGGCTCCGGGAAAGCCGGGAAGGGACTCTGGATCAGGGAGGGGAGCCGTGGGACGAGGGGGAAGGGTTTTCAGCTGAAAAAGGGGAGATTTAGGGGAGATATTAGAAGAAATTCTTCACTCTGAGGGTGGTGAGATGCCGGAACAGAGAAGCTGTGGCTGCCCCATCCCTGGAGGGGTCCAAGGCCAGGTTGGCCGGGGCTTTGGGCAACCTGGGCTGGTGGGAGGTGGCCCTGCCCGGGGCAGGGGGTGGCACTGGGTGGCCTTTAAGGTCCCTCCCAGCTGTCACCATTCCAGGGTTCCCTGGGTTAAGCCCCGGGGCGTTCTCTCGGCGCAGAGGGAGGGACCCGAGGGCGGCGGGGGTTTGAGAAGGCCATTGGAGAACGATGCTGTACCATGTATACCTTGAGCCACTGCTTCTCCGTCAGCGAGTCGCTGTAATCCACCTCCTTGCGGTGCCGGGAGCCTCGCCCGAACATCTTCTCCTCCTCTTCCTCGCACGTCAACCTCTCCACCTCGGCGTCGTCCTTGATGATCCACGAGGGCAGCTCGTCCTCCTCCATCAGGCGCGGTTTGCGCTTGGGGTTGCGCGCCTCCTCCCGCCGCCGGTCCAGGTCCATGCGCTGCCAGGAGAACAATGATGATGATAACAATAATAACAATAATAACAGCAGCAGCAACAAAACAACAATAACAACAACACCAAGAAAAAGTTTAGAGGGGTTTTGGGAGTTTCAGAGGGGTTTGGGGTGTTTTAGAGGGGTTTTGGAGGGACTTTGGAGGGGGTTGGGGGGGTTTTAGAGGGGTTTTGCAGGGGTTTTGGGGGGTTTAGAGGAGTTTTGGGGGGGTTTAAAGGAGTTGCAGGGGGTTTTTAGAGGGGTTTGGGGGAGTTCAGAGGAGTTTTGGGAGGGTTTAAAGGGGTTTTGGGTTTTTTTGGAGGGGTTTTGGGGGTTTTAGAGGAGTTTTGAGGGGTGTTGGGGGGGTTTGGAGTTTTTTAGAGCAGTTTTGGAGGGGTTTTGGAGGGGTTTTGGGGGGAGGTTTTGGGGGGAGGTTTTGGGGGGAGGTTTTGGCAGCCGCTGGCTCCTCGCAGCTCGGTAGAGGCTGCGGAAAATCAACCCCACCGGCCACAAAGCCGGGGGAGAACCACGGCCCGGGCGGCGGAGCCAGAGCTATGGCGGCAGGAGGTGGGATCTCGGTTAAGCCGACTGCTCCGCGGGGGCCGGGGAGGTTCCTTCTCCCCCCGCAGCCGCCCATTCCAGGGGCAGGGATCTCTCCTCTGCCCCCCAGCCTCCTCCTCCTCCTCTGGGGGTCTCTCCTCTCCCCATCAGCCTCCTCCTCTGGGGCCAGGGATCTCTCCTTCCCCCCCAGCCTCCTCCTCCATGGCCAGGGATCTCTCTTCTCCTCGCCAGCCTCCTCCTCTGGGGCCGGGGATTTCCCCTCTTCCCCCCCAGCCTCCTCTTCCCCCCCTGGGGATCTCTCCTCTGCCCCCCAGCCTCCCATTCCGGGGCCAGGGATCTCTCCTCTGCCCCTGAGACATCTCCTGCTCCTCCGGGGATCTCTCCTCTCCCCATCAGCCTCCTCCTCCGAGGTCAGGGATCTCTCCTGTCGTCCCCCCCGCCGCTTCCTATTCTGGGGACAGGGATCTCTCCTCTCCCCATCCGCCTTCTCCTCCGTGGCCGGGAATCTCTCCTCTGCCCCCCAGACGTCTCCTCCTCCGGGGATCTCTCCTTTCCCCCCCAGCTGCTTCCTCTGGGGCCAGGGATCTCTCCTCTCCTCGTCATCCTCCTCCTCCATGGCCGGGGATCTCTCCTCTGCCCCCCAGCCTCCTCCTCCTCCGATCTCTCCTCTCCCCATCAGCCTCCTCCTCTGGGGCCAGGGATCTCCCCTCTCCCCCCCAGCCTCCTATTCCAGGGCTGGGGAATGTCTCCTCTCCCCATCAGCCTCCTCCCCCTCTGGGGATCTCTCCTCTCGCCCCCATCCTTCTTCTCCAGGGATGGGGATCTCTCCTCTCCCCCTCATCCTCCTCCTCCTCCGGGGCCAGGGATCTCTCCTCTGCCCCCCAGACTCCTATTCCGGGGGCAGGGATCTCTCCTCTCCCCATCCTCCTCCTCCTCCTCCTCCATGGCTGGGGATCTCTCCCCACCCTCCTCCTCGGATCTCTCCTCTCCCCACGGCCGCCTGCTGCCGGCGAAGCCCTTTGGGGCCCGTCCCGTCGGGCACAGAAGTTACGCGTGCGACGGCAGAGCTGATTTTGGCGGGGGGGTGTGTGTGTGTGTGGAGAAACTGCGATTTTGGGGGGGGAAACCGGGATTTTTGGGGAGACGTGAGCTCTGGGCAAGAGAAAACACCCCCCTGTGGAGGCTTTGATGCCACCCCCGAGACCTGGAACCCTCCAAGGAGGCTCCGGGTTCCGCGGTCTCCTCGACACGGAGCCTTCCCTCCGTCTCAAACGCTCCTCGTCCCGTTCTCCTTCCTCGGGCCGGGGCTCTTTTGGGTGGGAAAACGGCTTTTTGCTCAGGGACCGGGGCAAGGGGGTTCCGGCGTTCGCCTCGCTCGGCCCTTCTCCTCCGGCTCGCCCCGAGCTCATTCCTTACCGGAGCCGGGAACATCCTGACTTTGGAGCCCCTTGGCTCTAGTGTTTTGTTTTACCTGTTTAACGAGTCACGGCTTCGTTAAGCACTCTCAGCCGATTTCTCTCAGAGAGAGCGTTTTAGCTGCTACCGGGAAGAACGGCGGGCGCCACTCCTCCTCCTCCTCCTCCTCCTCCGCGGCCTGCGCCATGCTCACCATGAAAAGGTCGAACTCCTCTTCGTGCCGCGCGATCATCTGGTTGACGGTTTCGTCGTCGGGCACTTCGTCTTCTTCCTGCAAGATTTTTTGGGAAAGCCCCGCTTGAATGGCGCGAGAAGGCCTGGGGTTGGGGGGAGGAAGGAGGAGGCCGGCCGTTCGCGTTCCGCTGGGAGCGCGGCACCGAACCATCGCTACCGTCCGACGCTCGTTTCGGTTGCCCGTGAAAAGATGTGGTTTGGCGCGGTTTGGTTGGTTTTAGTTTTAATTTTCATTTATTTATTTTATTTTTTTTATTTATTTTTTTTTTTTTTAAGTTTCGGGTGGCCTGGAGTCCAAGTTTTCTTAGCGGACGGGTGCAAAGATCACCGTCAAGAGCTGGCACGTGCGTTGGCGGGGTCTCAGCAGCAAAGGCCGAGGATTGAATGGGCGGTGGAGACTGAACAACCCCTCTCACCTTTAGAGGTGGTTCCTCCAACTCAGCGTTCAGGCACAGGGTCGGGGCAGTGTGGGGGAAGCTTGCACCGCCACTGCCGCTGCCCGCGCTGTATCTGTTCTGTGGATAAATAGAGGACTTCAGTCTCCAGGGCTGTCAATCCGGCACCTTTCACCGACGCTAAAAACTCACTTCCATTAGAAACAAGTGGTCATGCTCCTCTTTCGGTTTGGTTTGTTTTTTTTTTTTTTTTTTCCATTCATTTTTTTTTTTTAATAATTTTTTTTTTCCTCTCCTCTCTTTTCTCTCCTTTTCCTAGCCCCCACGCCTTGAGGACGCGGCAAGAGCGGTGGCGCACAAAAAAAAAAAAAAAAAAGACAAAAAAAAAAAAAGAAGGCAAAAAAAAAGGCAAAAAAAAAAAAAATGCCGGCCACAACACACGTTCGCCGTTCGCGCTCTGGAGGTTGGGAGAAGCCGCCGCCTTGCGCCTTGCGCCCTTACCTCGTCCTGCTCCTCGTGCTCCAAGATGGCCTGGAGGAAGGCTCTCCGCTCGTGGCTGGAGGATTTCTGGTCGAACATGCCGGCCTGGATCACCTTCTGATCCACGTTCAGCTTGTACTTGGCGGCGGCCAGGATCTTCTCCTCCACGCTGTTGACGGTGCAGAGGCGGAGGACGCGCACTTCGTTCTGCTGCCCGATGCGGTGGGCTCGGTCCTGCGCCTGCAGGTCCTGCCGGGGGAAGGGCGCACGGTGTGACTCCCACCCAGCGGAAACAAAACAAACAAACAAAAAAAAAAAAAAAAAACAAAACAAAACCCCCAAAACCCGCGCTTTTCTCCTCCAAAACGCCCGGAGGCTGCGCCCCCTCAACCGTCCCCGAGGACTGGGGCACGCTCGTACAGAATTCGGGCGGCGGAAACCATCAGCGCCCAGTGGCCACTCGGCTCCCGAGCGGGGAAAATTAAAAATGCCCCCCATGGGGACAAGCGCGGCCGGAATTTGGGGAGGTTTCTCCGCCTCTGGCGTGCCTGCGGGGCTCCGGCGGCAGCGGGCGCAAGAGTTTGAACGCCTCGACCGGCGCCGGGAGGAAGAAGGGCTCTCTCCGACCGCGGCTGCTGGCAGAAGAGGATCTTTTAAGGATTCATTTCGCTGCACCGGGGTGGGGGGTGCTCGGGGCTTTTCCTCCGGCGCTGAGAACCGAGCCCCGCTCGCATTCGGGAGGGCGAACGGTCCCGTCCCCCCCCGGGGCGGGGTCTTGCGTATGAAAAACGCTGCTGGCTCCGGGGACGCGGCTACGAGCCGGCGGGCGGCCGCGAGGGTTCTTCGCCAGCCGCCTTCTCCATCCGTTCGCCTTTTTTTTTTTTTATTTTTTTTTTTTCTCCCCGGTTTGTTTTGTCGGTGGTTTATTTTTTGGGGTTGGTTTGTTTGGGGTTTTTTTTTGTGGTTTTGTTTTTTTTTGTTGTTGTTGTTGTTGGTTTGGGTTTTTTTGGTTTTTTTTTTTTTACCTGGTGAGGGTTCCAGTCGCTGTCGAAGATAATGACGGTGTCGGCAGACTGGAGGTTGAGCCCCAACCCCCCGGCCCGAGTGCTCAGCAAAAAAATGAAGTACTCGGAGCCCGGCTCGTTGAAAGTCTTTAACAACATGCCCCGGTCTTCCGCTTTAGTGGTTCCTAAAAAAACCAAACAAACAAAAAAAAAAAAAAGCCGAAAAACGGAGAGAAAAAAAGGGTTAAAACTCCTGCCCCCGCAGGCGACGGGGTCGGTGGGGCGGGAGGGCGAGGGGCTCTGGGGGGTTCAGCGCTGTGCACCCTTCGAGGGGGGGAAAAAAGAGCTCAGAAGAGGCATTTTTGGGTTAGCGAAAGGGCGGTGGGGTGCGGGGACGCGTCCTGCGAACGGACAACGCCGGCAAGGCGGGGGGAGCGGGGCTGTTTTCGGGAGGAAAAACTTCAGAGGAAGGGCAAGACGGGAAGGGAACGGCTGCAGCGGGCGGGTGCTGCCGGCCGTGGGCTGTCCCCGAGCGGATCGGGAGGTCTCCGGGCGCCCGTCGCGGGAACGCGGCTGGTTTTACGGCGGCGTTTGGGAGGGGTTGAGGCCGGGGTGGGTTACGGCAGGTTGGCGGCAGCGGGAGACCGGGCTCGGCCATACACCAGGGTCTCTCTCACCCCCAAAACCGTCCTCCTCCCGGCTCTCCGGAGAGAACCGCGGCTCCGTCACCCGCGCCGGGCTCCGCAGGGAGAGCTGGGGACGCCCCGGGTGCGAGGCGGGGGACGGTGAGAGACGGCGGCGCCGGGGGAAAGGGGCTGACGGGGCGATTTTATGCCCGGTTCCGAGCAGAAGGGGCCGGGCGAGGCGCCGGCGGCGAGCGCCGTGCCCCGTTATCTCCCATCCTGTGGCTGGAAGTCGTTAAACGACGCCACCGAAGGAGCCGACGGCCCCGAAAGAGCGACCGCAAGGGGGGAAAAAAAAATAAAATAACAAAAATCTATTTAATTAACCGGCTTCGGTCTCGTCCTGTGCCTCACCTTCGCGGTGGCTTAACGGTTTTTAAGGATTCGTTAAGGAGCTCGCGCCGGCTCTCGGCTGGCAAAGGGGGTCCCGGGGGGGTCTGCGCAGGCGCCAGCGGCCCCATGGCTTCAACCCGCGTCTCCACGGGCAGCCGGTGGCTTCTCCCAACCCATAAAAACAGGGAATCGGCTTCCCTTTTCCCTCGCTAGGTTAGAGGCGCACGCGCGTGAGCTAAGCCGCGCGTCTCCCTCACCTAAACCCGGAATCCGGCTCATTAATTTGTATTTATGTTAATTTAACAGCCTTACGGGGCCACCCAGTGCTCAGCAGCACCCTTCAGGGTGCCAAAATTAAACAGTAGACGGGGCGAATTTAACGGAATTAAAGCAGCAGCGCCGATGAGAACGTCTAAAGGCCGGGGCTGTGCTTTTTATATATATATATATTTTTTTTTTTTTTTTTTTTTAATCCCGCACCCTGCAAAGTTTATCGCTTTAATTTGCGTCCTGCCCGGGGCGAGGGGTTCATCGCTTTACGCCGGCCCCGTATTTATTTATTTGTATTTATGTATTTGTATTTATTTATTTGGCGAGAGACGCCGGGTGGACGGACCCCGAGGGTCTTACCTGGCGCCGGGGGGGTGGGTTTTTTTTTTGTCCTCACCGTTAAACAAGAGGGCGGCCGCCGCTCCCCGGCCCCCCGCTCCCCGGCCCCTCAGCGGCACTCACCGTCGAGCCTGAGGTATTTGAAGCCGCGATAAGCAAAATAATCTTCCATGATGGTCATGAGGGAGGTCATCTGGCAGAAGAGCAGCACCTTGTGGTTGGTGGCTCGAAGTTTGGGGAGAATTCTGTCCAGGAGCTCAAATTTGCCCGAGGCACGGTACAAATCCAGTCTGGGGCGAGCGGCGGCGGCGGCGGCGGGGGAGGAAAAAGAAGTGGGAAATGAGGATCCGACGCTAAAAACGCCGCGTTTCAGGATTATCGGCGCTCGCTGCGGCGTCAGCAGCTCGTTTTAACGCGCCCCCAATAAACCACTTTGCCGGGAAAAGGCGCGAATATCCCCGTTTTTTCACTCTGAAAGGCCCCCACTTACCCTTGCACGATCCCTCCCGTGAAGCCCAAGTGCTCGGAAAAGGATTCCTGCGGGCAGAAAAGAGACAAGGAGGTCAGGAACCGTCCTGGGGCGCGAATGAAAAAAATCCAACAAAAGCCCTGGAACTGCCCTAAGAACAAAAAAACCCATCGGGAAGGTGCTCTGTGGGGAGGAAAGGAGGGATTTCCAGGGGTCTGCCCCATAAATAAATCCAACAAAAGCCCTGGAACTGCCCTAAAAATCAAAAAAACCTCAGGAAGGTGCTTTGTGGGGAGGAAGGGAGGAATTTTCAGGGGTCTGCCCCATAAATAAGTCCAACAAAAGCCCTGGAACTGCCCTAAAAATAAAAAAAACTGTCGGGAAGGTGCTCTGGGGGGAGGAAAGGAGGGATTTCCAGGGGTCTGCCCCGCGCCGGCCGCGGGGAGTTGCCATCCCAAGGGAGCAGCGACTGGAAACACCCCGGCCGCGCTCCTTTTAGCCAACCGAGCTCGTTGCAGCCCATTTCGGCTCGATTTGGGCAGCGAGGAGGAGCCTTTCCAAGGAAGCCCGGCGGCCGCAGGGCTCCGGCTCGGCCCGCAAAAGCCGTTTTCGTTTTCTCTCCGTTCAGGAGAGGGGATAAAGACGAGTTTTTTCCCCCCCACCACCCCGTTTTCCGCCTCACCTCGATGTGCTGAAACATGTAGGGGTGGTTACAGATCTTCCGCAGCTGCATGATGGTGTTCATCAAGGTCTTCGTACCCCCTTTACCCTGCGAGAGGAGAGATCAAAAAGTTGGATTTTCAAGTTTGCGCCGACGGGCCGGAGCTCCCCCCCCCCCCCGGGGAATAATTAATTTTTGGGGGTGTTTAGCCCCGAGGGACCCACCAGCCTGGGGGCGAGGGGCAACCGGGGTCCCCCCGGTCAGCGAGGGGCGAAGCTCCAGGTTTTAATACAGACGTTAAAGTCGCCGCCAGGAATTTAACACGAATATTAAAGTCGCCTCGAGGGATCCTCGAGGAATTCTCGAGGAATTTAACACAAATATTAAAGTCACCTCAACGAATTTAACACAAATATTAAAGTCACCTCGACGAATTCTCGAGGAATCCTCATGGAATTTAATACAGACGTTAAAGTCACCTCCAGGAATCCTCAAAGAATTTAATACAAATATTAAAGTCACCTCGAGGAATTTAATTCAAGTATTAAAGTCACCTCGAGGAATTCTCGAGGAATTTAATAGACGTTAAAAGTCACCTCGAGGAACTTAACACAAATATTAAAGTCACCTCGACGAATTCTCGAGGAATCCTCACGGAATTTAATACAGACGTTAAAGTCACCTCCAGGAATTTAATACAAATATTAAAGTCACCTCGGGGGATCCTCGAGGAATTTAACAGACGTTAAAGTCACCTCGAGGAATTTAACACAAATATTAAAGTCACCTTGAGGGATCCTTGAGGAATTCTCGAGGAATTTAATACAAATATTAAAGCCACCTCAAGGAATCCTTGAGGAATCCTCACGGAATTTAATACAGACGTTAAAGTCACCTCCAGGAATCCTCAAAGAATTTAATACAAATATTAAAGTCACCTCGAGGGATCCTCGAGGAATTTAACAGACGGTTAAAGTCACCTCGAGGAACTTAATACAAATATTAAAGTCACCTCAACCAATTCTTGAGGAATCCTCATGGAATTTAATACAAATATTAAAAGTCACCTCGAGGGATCCTCGAGGAATTTAATAGACGTTAAAGTCACCTCGAGGAATCCGTGAGGAAGAGACGGGGCGGGAGCGGAGCTGGAGAACGCAGGATTTTTCACCTCCGGCTTTTAGTTCGGACCAAAAAGTGTCTTTTTTAATTTTTTTTTTTTATTATTATCATTATTACTATTATTTTTTTTCCCTAATTAATTGCCACCTGACTTTCCGATCGCTTTTGAAAAAAGCAAGCGGGCGGCCTCCGGGGGTTTCCACCCGCCACCATCCCCACGGAACCAGCCCCTCCGGAGCCCTCTGCTCTGCCCCGGCCCCCCACGACTTCTCCTTTTCCTTAGAAAAAGAGGGTTTTTTTTCTCTCTATCCGTTGATGCAGCAACTAGGGATGGAAAAATCCCCATCCCCGGGGGAGAGGCGTTTCCGGCTCCGCTCCCAGAGCGGCGCAATGGGCCGAAAGCAGGGATTTTGGGGGGGCCAGACCTTTTTGTCCTTCTCGGAGCCGTCGGTCAGCAGCACCCCCTTGGCCTGCATGTGCCTGTAGAGGACCCTCTGCAGCGCCGACATGTCGCACTTGATGACGTATTCCACCTGCCCGGAGCGGGGAGGGGTGAATTCCCCAGGAGAAGCCAACCGGCGCACCCCAAAAACCCCAAAACCCCCCCCCCAAACCCCCCAAAAGCCCCAACGCCCCCCCAAAAACCCTGCAAAACACCCCCAAAATCCTAAAGAGCCCCAAAAGCCCCCCAAAAACCGTCCCCCCAAAAACAAAAACCTAAAAAAGCCCCCCCCAAAAAACCCCTAAACCCCCCCAAAAAACCCTAAACCCCCCAACCCCCCCCCAAAAAACCCACTCCCCCCAAAAATCCCCCCAAAAGCCCCCCAAACCCCACAAAAAACTCCCCAAAACACCCCCAAAACTGCCCCCAAACAAACCCAAAGCCCCCCCAAAACCAAAAAAACCTGCAACCCCCCCAAAACACCCCCAAAACACCCCCCAAAAAAAAGCTAAAAAAAAGGCCAAAAAAAAAGCAAAAAAAAGGCCAAAAAAAAAGCCCCAAAAACCCAAAAACGCCAAAAAAAAAAGCCCAAAAAAAGCGACTCAAAAAAAAGCCAAAAAAAAAAGCGGAAAAAAAAACTGCCAAAAAAAAAAGCCAAAAAAAAACCGCCAAAAGAAACCACCCGCCAAAAAAAAAAAACCCGCCAAAAAAAAAAAAACCCGCCAAAAAAAAAAAAAACCGCCAAAAAAAAAAAACCCGCCAAAAAAAAAAAACCCGCCAAAAAAAAAAAAACCCGCCAAAAAAAAAAAACCCGCCAAAAAAAAAAGCCCAAAAACACCAGCCCAAAAAAAACCGCCCAAAAAAAAAAAGCCCCAAAAAACTGGCAAAAAAAGGCGAAAAAAAACCCCGCCAAAAACTGCCAAAAAAGAAAAAAACCTCCAAAAAGAAAAAAAAAAAAAAAAGCCAAAAAAAAATAAAATTGGCCAAAACAACCGCCAAAAAAAACCACCAAAAAAAAATCCCCCAAAACCTGGATCCCTCCCTGGCGCGGCCCAGCCCCAGCCGCCTCCAAAGCCCCTTGTTCCCCGTCGGAATGGCCCCGCGGAGCCGACCTGAGCTCCCGGAGCGCCCCGAAAACGGGGGCCGGGGGGGGTTGGAAAAAGCGGGATAATTTCCCGCGGGCCGTTACCTTCTCGGGGAGCTGCGCCTCCACCTCCTTCTTCAGCCTCCGCAGCAGGAAGGGCCGCAGCACCTTGTGCAGCCGCCGGATGATGAGGATGGTTTCTTCCTCGTTCAGGTCCACCTGCGGCAGGAGAAAGGAACCCGTTAACGCCCCGGGACATTCCCTTTCCTCGGCATTTCCCCCCCTTCGGTGAGATTCCCGGGGGTGGGAAAAACCCCACGCGTCGCTCCCGAAGCGGGAGGCGGGAAACCTTCCCCCCGCCCCCGCCATCGGAAGGGTTCGGCGTCGGTTTTTGGTTAAGTTGGGCTCCTTTATCTGCTCCGCGGTTCGACGGGAGGCGCTTCCGAACGGCTCCGGAGGCGTCGGCGGCACCTTTACCCGCTGGGAACTGCGCTCGCCAGAGCCCGGCCGGCTTCTCCCACCGGCGGTAGAACCGTTCCCCCGCCCCCAGCCCTCAGTTAACGCTCCGTTTTTTCCCGTCTTCCACCCAAACCCATCCCGGAGGAATTACGTCTCACAGGGCGGCGCCTCCGCAATTTGGGAATGGGAATTAAGAGATTCTTTTGCCGGCGTTGATGAAGGCGAGCGGCCCGAAACGCCCGCGGGCAGCGTGTTTTGCCGGCGTTGACGAACACAAGTGACCCAAAACACCTGGTTTTGGCGTGTTTTGCCGGCGTTGACAAACGCGAGTGGCCCAAAACGCCCCTGGGTGGCGTATTTTGTTGGCGTTTACAAACATGAGTGGCCGAAAAGCCCGTGGGCGGCATGTTTTGCCGGCGTTGACGAACACGAGTGGCCCAAAACACCTGTTTTTGGCACGCGTTGCCGGCGTTGATGAACACGAGCGACCCAAAACGCCCGTGGGCGGCGTGTTTTGCCGGCATTGACCAATGCAAGTGGCCCAAAACTCCCGCGGGCGGCATGTTTTGCCGGCATTTACGAACAGGAGCAGCCCGAAGCGCCGGCGGTAGGTGTGTTTTGCCGGCGTTTACCAACGCAAGTGGCCCAATGCACCTGCAGGCGGCATGTTTTGCCAGCGTTGACGACCGTGAGCAGCCCAAAACGCCTGTTTTTGGCATGTTTTGCCGGCGTTTAGCAATGTGAGCGACCCAAAACGCCCGTGGTGGGTGTCTTTTGCCAGCGTTGACGAACCCAAGCGGCCCAAAACGCCCGCGGGCAGTGTGTTTTGCCAGCGTCGATGAACGCGAGTGACCCGAAACGCCTGTTTTTGGCGTGTTTTGCTGGCGTTGACGGATGCGAGCCGCCCAAAACGCCCACAGGCGGTGTTTTGCCAGCATTGACGAATGCGAGCGACTCAAAACACCCGCGGTTGGCATGTGTTTTGCTGGCGTCGACCAACGCGAGCGGCCCAAAACGCCTGGTTTTGGTGTGTTTTGCTGGCGTTGACAAACGCGAGCGACCCTAAATGCCCGTGGTGGGCATGTTTTGCCAGCGTTTACCAACACGAGCGGCCCAAAACGCCTGCAGGCAGCGTGTTTTGCTGGTGTTGACAAACACGAGTGGCCCGAAACGCCCGTTTTTGGTGCGTTTTGCCGGCGTTGACGAATGCGAGCGACCCTAAATGCCCGTGGTGGGCGTGTTTTGCCGGCGTTTACCAATGCGAGCGGCCCAAAATGCCCACAGGCAGCGTGTTTTGCCGGCGTTGATGAACGCGAGCGGCCCTAAATGCCAGTTTTTGGCGTGTTTTGCCAGCATTGATGAACGCGAGCAACCCTAAATGCCTGTGGTGGGCGTGTTTTGCCGGCGTTGATGAACGTGAGCGGCCCCAAACGCCTGTTTTTGGTGCGTTTTGCCGGCGTTGACGAACGCGAGCGGCCCGAAACGCCTGCGGTGGGTTTTTTCCGGCCCTACCTTCTCCCCCGTCATGGCGAAGGGGGCGTTGAACCACTGCTCGAAGGTGCTGCAGCTCTTGAAGATGGTGGGCAGGAGGAAGTTGAGGAGGGCCCAGAGCTCGGGCAGCTTGTTCTGCAGGGGGGTCCCCGTCAGCAGCAGCCGCCGCGGGGCCACATAGTGGGTGTTGAGGACCTGGGTGAGCTTGCAGTGGTGGTTCTTCATCCGGTGGCCCTCGTCCACGATCATGTACTTCCAGCGGATCTGCGGGAGGGAGAGGGGTGGGATGGAGGGACGGCATCTCCCGGCACCCCAGCGCCTCCGCCGAGCCCCAGCCGCCACCCCACAATCCCACCCACGGCCGACATGGGGCTCCGGAGGGATCCGGGAGGGATCCAGCATCTCCAGGAGGGATCTAAGAGAGATCCTGGGCCTCCGGGAGGGATCCAGGAGAGATCCTGGGCCTCCGGAGGAATCCAAGGAGGGATTCCCAGTGTCCAGAAGGATCCAAGGAGAGATCCTCGGCCTCCAGAGGGATCCAAGGAGGGATTCCCAGTGTCCAGAAGGATCCAAGGAGAGATCCTCGGCCTCCAGAGGGATCCAAGGAGGGATCCCGGTGTCCAGAAGGATCCTAGGAGAGATCCAGGGACTCCAAAAAGGATGTAAGAGAGATCCTGGGTCGCTGGGAGGGATCCAGGGACTCCAGGAGGGATCCAAGGAGGGATCCAAGGAAGAATTCCAGTGTCCAGAAGGATCCAAGGAGAGATCCCAGGTCTCCAGGAGGGATCCTGGGCCTCCAGAGGGATCCAAGGAGAAACCCAAGGAGAGATCCTGGGCCTCCAGGAGGGACCCCAGGCCTCCAGGAAGGATCCAAGGAGGGATCCCAGTGTCCAGAAGGATCTAAGGAGGGATCCCAGGTCTCCAGGAGGAATCCAGGGCCTCCAGGGGGGATCCAAAGAGATCCCAGGCCTCTGGAGAAATCCAAGGAAAGACCCAAGGAGAGATCCTGGGCCTCCAGAGGAATCCAAGGAGGGATCCCGGTGTCCAAAAGGATCCAAGGAGAGATCCTGGGCCTCCAGGAGGGATCCCACGCCTCCAGGAGGGACCCAAGGAGGGATCCAAGGCTTCAGAAGGATCCAAGGAGAGATCCAAAGAGAGACCCTGGGCCTCCAGGAGGGATTCCGGGCCTCCAGGAGGGATCCAAGGAGAGATCCCAGGCCTCCAGGAGGGATCCCAAGCCTGCAGAGGGATCTAAGGAGGCATCTCAGTGTCCAGAAGGATCCAAGGAGAGACCCAAGGCCTCCAGAAGGATCCGAGGAGGGATCCAAGAAAAGATCCCGGACCTCCAGGAGGGATCCATGGAGAGATCCTGGTGTCCAGAAGGATCCAAGGAGAGATCCCAGGCCTTCAGGAGGGATCCCGGGCCCCCAGAGGGATCCAAGGAGGGATCCCGGGCCTCCAGAGGGATCCAAGGAGGGATCCCGGGCCTCCAAGAGAGATCCCAGGAGAGATCCCGGTGTCCAGAAGGAACCAAGGAGAGATCCTGGACCTCCAGGAGGTATCCCAGGCCTCCAGAGAGATCCAAGGAGAGATCCCAGGCCTCCTTCAGGAGACATGCAAGGAGGGATCCTGGTGTCCATAAGGATCCAAGAAGAGATTCCGGGCCTCCAGAGTGATCCAAGGAGGGATCCAAGCAGAGATCCTGGACCTCCAGAGGGATCTAAGGAGAGATCCCAGGCTTCCAGGAGGCATTCAGGGGAGAGATCCTGGGCCTCCAGGAGGGATCCAGGGCCTCCAGGAGGGATCCGAGGAGAGATCCAAGGCGAGATCCCGGGCCTCCAGGAGGGATCTGAGTGATCTGGGACCGCCAAACCCTCTCTAACGTCTCCTACGGTCCTGCGTGGGATCCCTTCCCATCAGCGGCACCTTGCACGGCTGGATCGGACGGAGGCGGGAGGAAGGAAGAGCGCCAACGCCAACCAGCTGGCGGAGACCGAGGCTGGCGTGGGGGAATTCCAGCATTTCTTGAGCTTTTGGGCCGTTCATAAATCAACCACCGCGCTCAACTCTCCGTCACACCAAGGGGAAAGAGAAGACGGCTCCCTTCGAGCAGCCGAGCCGAGCCCTCGGCTCCAACGCATCCCACGAGCCGGTCCCCGAGAGGCCGCGGGACCAGTTCCGAGCCGAGAGAAATCCCTTAAAACCCGGGGTTGCGGCCCTGGCGCCTTCCGAACAGCACAACTTTTCCAGCCTCAATGTTCGCGCTTCATCCGCCGGCAGCCGGCGAAGCACCGAAAAGCCCCCTCCAGGCGCCGGGGCGACGCGGCAGGGGTTCTAATAAACATCCGTCGTCCTGCGAATTGCTTGATTAAAAAACTGATAGATTTGCTGTATCACGGGGACGCGCGGCCAAAAATAACGAGAATGATGGGGGTGGGAGGGGGGGGGGCAGCAGCTCCTCGCCTCCTGCCACGCCGCCGAGAGGCTCCGGAGGTAAAAATGTCGCTCTCCGTCATCTCTGAAAGGCGCCGGAGAAGAGGCGAGGTGCCCGAGGACGGGAGGAAGGCCAACGTCCCTCCGGTCTCCAAAAAGGGCGGGAAGGAGGATCCAGGGAACCGCGGGCTGGTCGGTCCCACCTCCGTCCCCGGGAAGGTGATGGAGCGACTCGTCCCGGATGTCGTATCCAAGCACGTTCAGGAGCGGGAAGTTACTGGAAGCGGTCGGCATGGATTTACCAAGGGGGAATCCCGCCCGCCCGACCTCGCGGCCTTCTCTGACCTTCTGAGTGGTTGGCGGGACGAGGGCAGAGCAGCAGGTGTCATCCCCCTCGACTTCCGCAGGGCTTTCGACCCTGGCTCTCGGGGAAACTGCGGAAGCGTGGGCGAGACGAGGGGACGGTGAGGTGGAGGGAGAGCTGGCTGGGTGACAGGACTCAGAGGGTGGGGAAGAACGGAGCAGGGTCGAGTTGGAGGCCTGTCACCAGTGGTGTCCCCCAGGGGTCCATACTGGGACCAGCAGCGCTTAACGTAGTCATCAATCGCCTGGACGAGGGGACAGAGCGTACGCTCAGCGAGTTCGCTGATGATACCGAAATGGGGGGGGGTGACACCCCAGAGGGCCGTGCCACCACCCAGCGGGACCTGGACAGGCTGGAGAGCTGGGCAGGGAAGGACCTCGTGAGGTTCAGCAAGGACAAGCGGAGGGTCCTGGGGAGGAAGAACGTCTTGGCAGATGGGAACCGTATGGCAGAGAGAGGAACAGCAACCTGGGCAGGGAGGAACCTTACGGAATTCAAGAGGGGCAAGCGCAGGGTGCTGCACCCGGGGAGGAATAACCCCCCGCAGCAGGACAGGTTGGGGGTGACCTGCTGGAGAGCAGCTCGGTGGGGAGAGACCTGGGAGTGCTGGGGGCCGACGGGACGGCCATGAGCCAGCGATGGGCCCTGGTGGCCAAGAAGGCCAGTGGCATCCTGGGGGGCATGAAGAAGAGCGTGGCCGGCAGGTGGAGGGAGGTCATCCTCCCCCTCTGCTCTGCCCTGGGGAGGCCGCAGCTGGAGTTGTGGGTCCAGTTCTGGGCTCCCCGGGTCAAGAGGGACAGGGAACTGCTGGAGAGGGGACAGCAAAGGGCTACCGAGATGCTGAGGGGACGGGAACGTCTCTCTGCTGAAGAAAGGCCGAGGGATTTGGGGCTTTTTGTCTGGAAAAAAGACGGCTGAGGGGGGATCTTAAAGGGTGGGTGTCAGGAGGATGGGGCCAGGCTCTTCTCAGTGGTGCCCGGGGACAGGACAAGGGGTAACGGGCACAAACGTGAGCATGGGAAGTTCCACCTAAACACGAGGAGGAACTTCTTGACTCTGCGGGTGGCAGAGCCCTGGCACAGGCTGCCCAGAGAGGTGGGGGAGTCTCTGTCTGTGGAGCCATCCCAAACCCGCCCGGACGCGTTCCTGTGCCGCCTGCTCTGGGTGACCCTGCTCTGGAGGGGGTTGGAGGAGATGATCTCCAGAGGGCCCTTCCAACCCTACCATCCCGTGATTCTGTGAATGTCAGGCACCAGTATAGGGTAGGGGGGGACCTGCTGGAAAGCAGCTCTGAAGAAAAGGACCTGGGGGTCTTGGCAGACAGTAAATTATCCGTGAGCGACGTGCCCTTGTGGCCAAGGCGGCCAACGGAATTCCGGGCTGCGTAGGGAAGAGCGTGGCCGGCAGGTGGAGGGAGGTCGTTCTCCCCCACTGGTGAGGCCACCGCTGGAATACTGGGTCCAGTTCTGGGCTCCCCAGTTCAAGAGGGAGAGGGAACGGCTGGAGAGGGACCAGCGGAGGGCAACGAAGATGGTGGAGGGGTTGGAGCGTCTCCCGTGTGAGGAAAGGCCGAGAGAGCTGGGACTCTTCAGCCTGGAGAAGAGAAGGCCGAGGGGAGACCTTCTGAATGTCGACGAGGATCGAAAGGGTGGGTTTAAGGAGGATGGAGCCGGGCTCTTCCCGGCGGTTCCCAGTGACGGGACGAGGGGTAACGGGCACAAGCCAGAACGTGGGAAGTTCCGATCGAATACGAGGAAAAGCTTCTTGACTTGGAGGGCGCCGGGCTGGGTTATGGACTCTGGACGGACTGCACGGGACTCAGAACCACAAAGGATTCCGACTTCGCCTAATGAACCGCAGGGAACCGGAAAAGCCCGAAAAGCAAACTGAAAAAACTGCGAGACGGGGAGCGCTGTCGTGTTTTTAGCCGAGGCGACTTATTCCCTATGGAAAAAGAGCAAAGTAGAAGCGGGATTTGGAAGGATCCGGGCCCGGTTGGCTCTCTGGCGTTTGCATCGAAAATCAGCCCTTCCCTCTCGGGGGACGTTATCTACATAATTCACGGCTGCTACGTGGTTATACAGCCGGAAGTAAAAAATCATAAAAACTAACTTAAAACGTTTTGCTTTTTCTTCCCGATCTCACCCGACGCTTTGATCAAAACGCAAAGCGCTATTTGTAGTCTTTGTCTTTTCTAACGTATTCCGTCAAATTTGGCTAAAAAGTTGTAACGGAGCGTGGCACGGGCTGCCCGGGGAGGGTGCGGAGTCCCCTTCTCCGGAGAATTCCCAGCCCCGCCGGGACGCGGTCCTGAGTAACGTGCTCTGGGCAATGGCGCTTTAGCAGCGGAGTCGGACTAGATGAGCTCGGACTAGACGAGTCCCTTCCAACTCGGAAAAAAACTCCGTAATTCTGTAAGGAGCAGGATCTTTCAGACAGGGGCCGCCTCGAGCCACCCGAATAACGCCGGAGAGGAGCCGGTGGCGGCAGCGGGACTCACCTTGGCCAGGATGTGCTTGTCCTTGATGATGTATTCGTACGTCGTGAGCAAGACGTTGAATTTCCCGCTTCGGAGCTGAGGTACGAACGCCCGTCTCGCCGCCGGAGAGCCCTGGAGAAGGAATTTCGAAGAGCAAGCGTTAAAGCAGAAGGGGATTTCCAGGAGGAGAGGCGGCGGGAGGCGGGATTATCCACACGGAACATGGCAGCGGGGACGTCTGTGCCGGATGGTAGCAGCTGGATTCCTTCTGTCATTAAGGAGTGAAAAACAAGCGCGGATTTCGCGGATTTAGCGCCAGGAAGTGTCCCAGCTTCCTTGGGATGAGGGAAATATCGTCAGAGTGGGAGGGAGGAAAAGGCAAAGCGGCATCCAAGGAATCCCCGGGAAAAGGCGGGCAAAAATCCCGTCGGTACTTGCCTTGTAGGAGACCTTCACCACGGAAGGAGCCCATTTGTCGAACTCGTACGCCCAATTCGACAGAGTTCTGGGGGGGAAAAAAAAACGAGAGAAAAGGTAAAACCGGCCTTTGGGCAAGGGGGAAATGGGAGCGCGGAGCGTTCCGGGGGCGAAGGGGCACTTACGAGAGGGGTACGATGATGAGGAAGGGCCCGTTGATGCGCTTGTGCTCCATGAGGTATGTGATCAAAGCGATGGTCTGGATGGTTTTGCCCAGCCCCATCTCGTCGGCCAAGATGCCGTTCAGGTTGTTGTTGTAGAGCGACACCAGCCACTCCAAACCTTTGATCTACCGGCGGCGGAAAAAAAAAAGAAAAAACAGGGATCGAGGGATGAAAAAAAAATCAGCCTGGAGACGGGAGTCGCCGCGGAGGAGACCCCGCTGCCCGCCCGCTGCGGTACGGAGACGAGCTCCCTGTACTCAATTAACAATCCCGTTTTAATTATTTAAAGCCAGGCATTAACGTGTTTTCTCTCCTCCCGGGGCCGCGGCCACACGCGGAGAGCTGAGGAAAGCTGAAGGTTTGTTTTGTTTGGGGTTTTTTTGAGAGGGTTTGCACCTCCTTCGCTGTAAACGTTTCGCTAAAACCCATCGCGGGGTTTTTTTGTGGCTGTAATTTTGAGAATAAAAGCTTTGGTTTGGGGAGAAATATCAGAAAAGTCTAAGATTTAAGACAGCAGAACTGTCTGCCTCGATCGACCTCGGTATTTCGGATGCCGGATCGTTTTATTTCACTCCTTCTGCCCTTGTTTTCCCGATGGTTTTAGGAAACTGTAAATTTTTTTTAATTCTGAATTTCTCTTCTGACACGGAGGGCTAAAATTCACTCTTTGGAGCGGCGTTATCTCGTGCCGGGCAGGGACGGCAGCTGGAATCTCGGTGCCTCCTGCCGAAACCTCCCGTCAGCGCCGTACGGGGCGGGACGGCGTTCCCTTCTCACCTGGTACTGCTTGAGGACGCCGTTGACCATCAGCGTGGATTGTTTGTCCACCCTCTCGGTGACGGCGTGGGCCACGGCGTAGTACGACTGCAGGCCCCGGGCCAGAGCTTGAGACACCCCGTATTCGTCATCGACATCTTGCTTCGCGTTCCTACGGGGAGGGGGAAAACGGGGGGAAAAAATCGGAGATGAGAGAGAGAAGTTTGGAGAAAACTCCCCCCCGCATCAGGCCCGGGAAGAAGACCGTGCCTGGGAAGATGCTTCCCAAGAAAAGAAGACGATTATGCCTGGGAAGTCGCTTCCCGAGAAAGACAATGATTATGCCTGGGAAGACTCTTCCTGAGAAAGACGACCGTGCCTGGGAAGATGCTTCCCAAGCAGGAAGACTGTGCCTGGGAAGTCGCTTCCCAGGAAAGACGACGATTATGCCTGGGAAGTCGCTTCCCGAGAAAGACGACCGTGCCTGGGAAGTCGCTTCCCAAGCAGGAAGACTGTGCCTGGGAAGTCGCTTCCCAGGAAAGACGACGATTATGCCTGGGAAGTCGCTTCCCGAGAAAGACGACCGTGCCTGGGAAGATGCTTCCCAAGCAGGAAGACTGTGCCTGGGAAGACGCTTCCCAGGAAAGACGACGATTATGCCTGGGAAGTCGCTTCCCGAGAAAGACGACCGTGCCTGGGAAGATGCTTCCCAAGCAGGAAGACTGTGCCTGGGAAGTC
This sequence comes from Rissa tridactyla, assembly GCF_028500815.1. NCBI lineage: Eukaryota > Metazoa > Chordata > Aves > Charadriiformes > Laridae > Rissa > Rissa tridactyla. Next base: position 570,595 of record NC_071490.1, on the reverse strand, counting down.
GCTTCCCAGGAAAGACGACGATTATGCCTGGGAAGACGCTTCCCAAGAAAGACGACCGGGCCTGGGAAGACTATTCCCAAAGAAGACCGTGCCTGGGAATATGCTTCCCAAGAAAGACGATGATTATGCCTGGGAAGACGCTTCCCAAGAAGGAAGACCGTGCCTGGGAAGATTTTTCCAAGAAAGAAGAAGATTATGCCTGGGAAGATTCCCTGAAAAAGACGCCGGAAGCAGGCCCGGTGGGTGAGCTCTTTATCGCTGTCTTTTGCTCCGTCTTTTCCTTTCTCCATCCCTCAGTTTCTCTTCGAATCGTTAAGGAACGACCTTAATTTCGACCTTACGTACCGCTTGCCAGAAGTTGTCCTACACCTGCCGTTACGTGACCCGACGCACCCCTCCCCGTTTGCCGTAATTTGTTACACGCCTAGCCAATTACCGCAGGCCTCGTTAAGACCTACGCTAACCGTTTCGGGCAGCTGATAAATGTTTCTACGGGGACCTTGGGATTTATCTCACCTCCGTCCGCGCCGTTGGGAATTTACAGATCTGAAGTCACCCACCCCCGCCCCCCGCTTTCCCGACAGCGGGACGTGACAACGCGAAACGCGCGAGATTCGCCAAAGCGACCCCAAAAACGAAGCGGGAGGGCGGGACAGGAGGCAGGGCTCACTCGATAATGTGTCTGGCATCCACTTCCGAGACGTCGTCGCTGTCTGGGTCGGGGATTTTTTTCTTCTCCTCCACGGGCAGGGCAGGCTGAGCCGGCTGCGGCTGCTCCTCTTCCTCCTCCTGCCAGGGACACAAAACGCACCCCCCGTCTGAGCACAAACTCACCTTTATTCAACCCAAACGGCAGCAAAACCCGCCCCGCCGCGCGCGGGAGTGGCCAAGCCCGCAGCCAACAACGGCTACAAAACCCCCCGGGAGGGGAATCCAGGCTCTTCGTTAGGGCGCATCCCCTAACGAAGACAGAGGCTGTACCAGAAGCACCGTCTCACCCCGTTCGCTTCTGGGCGTCGAGAGTTACCGTGAGAAATATTTGGGAAGAAAAACGGGGCGGCAGCTCACGAACGGAGCTCACCCGGCGCCTCCCTGCCTGCCCCACTCGCTTCCCGGACGCGGGTTTTTCGGTTTATTGTCAATAAATGTATTCGAGCTGAGCGAGACGGAGCCGCGCCGGGAAAAGCGATTCTTGAGCTGAGCTCAGGGCGGTACGCGGGGCTCTTCCCGTTCTCTCAAAAAGAACAAAAAAATATCGGGAGACCGGCGACATTCCCGCTTACCTCCTCCTCCTCTTCTGACCCACTTTCTTCACTGTCGGATCTCGGAGCTACTTCATATCTAATTAAAGGCAAATATTAATATTTAATTGCAAATCTGCTGATCTCCTGCTGGGCGCAGAGCGCTGTTGGCAGCACGCTTCTAGAAACCCTTGTATTAAGCCTCGATTTTGTTATCAATTCGTTGGGTTTTTTTTAAATAAAACGCTTATTCCTTTGTTTTTCCCTGGGTTCGGGGTTTCACAGGCGCTCTCGGGAAGGCGCGGGACCCCAAACCGCGCGGGACCCCAAACCGAACCTTTCCCACCTCATTTTGGGAAGCTGATGAAACCTTTTCTTCCCGACCCGCTTCCCGAGGTTTGAGTCCAGGCCAAGCGCTTTCCTCTCCCCCCGATCCCGCAGGGAATAAATACGGATCCCAGCCCTCCCAAACAGCCCGGCCACAGCCGGAGCTCCCCGTTCCCCGCCGGCATGCCGCGGATCAGAGGGTAAATCTCCCACCGCCGCCCCCGCCGGCGCATACCCGGGGTTCATCTCCAGCCAGGCTTCCAGCTGCCCGGCTTTCGGAGCATCGGTGCCGGTGAGGATCTTGCCGCTCTCCACGTGGATGACTTTGACGGGGAGGTCGCTCATCTGGCTCGTCTCGTCCAGCGGCTGAGGGACCAAAAAGCAGGCTGCCGGTCAGGAGTTTGGTATATATATATTTTTTTTTGGCCTCAAAACACGGCTTGCGATGAAATAAAGATCGAGCAAACCCAGGCCGGGACCACCGCAACGCCCGGGAAGAAGGGAACGACCGACTGCTTTAACTGTCGCATCAGCGGAGGACGGGCAAAGCTTGAAAGTTGGTAAGATTTAACATTTCGCTTTGAAAAAAAAAAATAAAATCAACGCGGACGTTAAGAATTTTCGGTCTGGGAAGGTGCGTCCTGACGCCAATTAACAATTAATTTGAAATATCGCTTCCAAAGCTCTTTCTGCTGGCCGAGGCGGGTTTGGAAAGCGCCGAGCGCGCGAGGTTGGATGATCCCGGTGCGGCGCGGAATTATGGATCGCTCGCCGGGGACACGAATCCCCCAACCCCACGGTGCCGGGGAGGAAACCGAGCACGGAGCCGCCCGAGAAACCGCTCCCGCCGAGGACGGGAGGAGAGATCTCTCCCGCCAGCCGGGCCCAAGTTCTATTTTCGGCAGCCCCAGTGTAGCCGTTAGATCTCGTCAGCGACGGGGGCTTTGCTGGCAACGGGCATTTTTTCAGCGCGCGGTGACGTTTCCTACCCTACTTGGCACGGCGCGAAATGAGATTATTGGGCTTACTTCGCCATCTGGTCCGATCGCCGGCGTCTGCCCTTCCGCATTCTCCGCCTTCTGGAAGAGGAGGAAAGCGGCCATCAGCGACCCGGCGCCTCGGCAGAGACGTTACTCCCCCTCCCCGCGGGGCTTGGCCGGCAACTCACCTTCTTTTTCTTTTTCTTCTTCTTCTCCTTGGCCACCTGCGCCGCCTTGTGCTGCCGCACCAGCTCCGTCAGGTTGGCCACGTACTCGTCCGTCTGCTGCAGCAGGTAGGCCAAGCGCTTGTCCTTCTTCTGGTCGATGAGCTTGCGGTAACCCTCCTCATCTTCAGCCTACAGAGAGGAGGATCGTTAACACCGGATCGTTAACACCCCGCGAAGGGAGACCTCACCCCAAACACGTTAACGGCTCGTCATGCCCAGGCGACAATAAATGCTTTACCATCAAACGGCGCATTCGCTCCTTCTCGATCCTCTCGTTTTCCTTCTTCTGCTCCCGCTCGGTGTTGGCGTGGTAGGTGGCCACCGCCTTGGTCAGCTTTTGGATTTTGCCCGTGACGGAGCGATGGTATTCCTTGAAATCTTTAGCGTGTTGGAGAATGCTATTGAGGTATTCCTGTGGCGGGGAAAGGAACGGCAAAACAGGCAGCGTCAGGACCGGCACACTTCGAGAATCACGGGATGGTTCGGGGTTGGAAGGGACCTTTAGAGCTCGTACAGTCCAACCCAGTAAACTGGGATGCCTTCGACTACGCGTTCTGCTGAGTTAAGATATCATCTAATGCCATAAGCCAAGCAAGACGGACTTCTATTTAATAACATCGAATATTTCGGCCCTACAACCATTGTCCAGGCCAACGCACCATCGTCCAGCCGCAGCCCAACCACCATCGTCCAAGCCAACCCAACCACCATCGTCCAAGCCAACCCAACCACCATCGTCCAAGCCAACGCACCATTGTCCAGCCCAACCCACCATCGTCCCACCCAAAGAGGATCTTTCTCTCATCCCCTAAAAAAAAAAAAAAAAAAAAAAAAAAGGGAATTCCCTAAAAAAGTTCAGCCCGGCCAACTCCATCCGCCCCCGAAAGCGGCGCGTGGAGCACGTCGCAGCTGACCTGGTGCTTCTGCCTGCGTTTCCGTTCCTGCTCGATCTTCTGCTGCTTCTCCAGCTTCTCGGTGATGCGAGCCTCGCGCAGGGACTGCCGCTTGCTGCGCTTGTACGCCTTGGCGTTCAGGGCCGTCTCCAAGGCCGTGTCTCGCCTCATGCACACCACCACTTCCTGACGCAGCTTTTGGAGAGATTCAGGTTTTAAAAAAAAAAAAAAAAAAAAAAAAAAAAAGGAATTAATTCCGCGGGGCGACGCCGCAAATGTTTTAACAGCCTGAATTTCACGGCACCCGCAGCTCCCAGCCCCAGCGAGGGAATCAACCAGATTTCCTTCGGCAGAGAACTTACCTGTCGCTGAAAATTAAGCAGCCGTAGTGCTTTGAGTTCAATGGTAGCTTTGGTTCTCAGGTCACCAGCCAGGGAGCCCGGAAGGTTTTCCAGCTCTTGGATTCTGTGAGCGATGCGAGCCTGCAGCCTGCAGGGGAAGGAGAGGGGATTTCAGGGCGGGCAGGGACCAGCAGGAGGAATTCCCTGTCGCTGCTCAAGCTGCCGGGTTTCAGCCCCGGTTTGTGGAGGCCTTATCTCGAGCCAGACGGGGGCTCTCGGCAGCTGAGCTGTTTGGGTTGGGAGGGACCTTAAAGGCCACCCAGTGCCACCCCCCGCCCCGGGCAGGGACACCCCCACCTCAGAGCCCCCTTCAAACTGGGGTGTCCCCAGGGATGGGGCACCCCCCACCTCTCTGGGCAACCTGGGGGGGGGTCTCCCCACCCTCCCAGCCACAATTTCTTCTAATGTTTCCCCCAAATCTCCCCTCTTTGATGCCCTGGCAACGTTCAAGCTCAGGTTGGCCGGGGCTTTGAGCCACCTGGGCTGGGCAGAGACATCCCTGCTCGTAGAATCATCGAACCGTGGAGCCGTTTGGGTTGGGAGGGACCTTAAAGCCCCCCCAGTGCCACCCCCTGCCCCGGGCAGGGCCAGCTCCCACCAGCCCAGGTTGCCCAAAGCCCCGGCCAACCTGGCCTTGGACCCCTCCAGGGATGGGGCAGCCACAGCTTCTCTGGGCAACCTGGGCCAGGGGCTCACCGCCCTCAACATGAAGAATTTCTTCTACTATCTCCCCTAAATCTCCCCTTTTTCAGCTTAAAACCCTTCCCCTTCATCCCACGGCTCCCCTCCCTGATCCAGAGTCCCTCCCCAGCTTTCCCGGAGCCCCTTTAGGGACTGGAAGGGGCTCCAAGGTCTCCCCGGAGCCTTCTCTTCTCCAGCCCGAACCCCCCCAGCTCAGCCCGGCCCCACAGCAGAGGGGCTCCAGCCCTCCCAGCATCTCCGGGGCCTCCTCCGGCCCCGCTCCCACAGCTCCGCATCCGTCTGTCCGTCGGGGGCCCCAGAGGTAAAACAGGACGGGGAGGCATTGGGTTACGCGTCAGGAGGAGGAAAGCTCCTCCTGCCCCCCCCCCGCCTTACCTGTACTCCCTCTCCTGCAGGATTTCCACCGGGTCGAGCCCTCGGGGTTTCTGGATGGGCGTGATGCGGTTCTGCTTCTGGTGGAGCTGCACCATGGGGGCGGGCTGGGCCGGCTGCCCGGGAGACTGCGTCTGGGGCGGCATCACCGGCGAGGCGGCGGGAGGCACCGCCGGGGGGGCCGGGGAGGGCCGGCCGGTGGGCTGGGGGGGAATCAGTTTCTGAGGTGTGCTAGTGGGGGCTGCAGCATTTGCCATTGGTCCTGTGGGGGGGGGAAAAAAACCCAAAAAAACAACACGGCGCTGTCAAGAAAATGGCGAGGAAAAACACCCCGAATTCCCTCACAGCGTGAAGAAGTGGCTCCGTGGACGCGGAGCCCGGCTTCGGCACAGCCCGCCGGCTTTCCCTCGCGCCGGGAGCCGCCGCCGCTCTGCCCCGCCATAAATTTAGCGGCGAATAAACCCCAGGGGCTCCTTCCCCAGGCAAACGCGATAAACTTTGAACGGCCGGTGGCAGAAAGCGCGCACGCAGCCTCCTAAAGCTGCGGCGGAACAACACGTCCGTTAAGCCAACTCTTCCGTCCCCAGTTACAGGATTTTAAGCAGGAATCTCCACGCGGCGGCGGGATTTCCCCCCACCCTGGCACGTCGCTTCATTAACTGCCAGCATCCTAACGAGCTCACGGTTCCGCATCACGGTTTTAAAGCAGTTTTGCTGCCGACGAGCTCCGGGTCTCACCTTCCGGCCAGGGCTTGGGGGGGCCGCCGGGGGGTTGCCCAGGCATTCCTGGGGGAACTCCTGAGGGTCCGGGAGGGGGCATGTTAGGCCCTCCTATACCTGCAGAAGGGCCAAAAAAAATATGGCAAAAAGGAAAAAAGAAGGGGGGAGGGCGGAAAAAAGAAGAAGAGAAAAAAAAAAAAACCCACATGAAGATGTTGATCTTTGCGTGTAAACACCAGGAACAAAGTCTTTCCTCCCGTTTAGGAGACCTGACCAGCAGGTATGTGGTTTTGCAAGCACACAACCCCCCAAGACGTGCCCCCGTCCCCATCAGAGGGCCTTAAAGACCGTGCAGTGCCACCCCCTGCCCTGGGCAGGGCCACCTCCCACCAGCCCAGGTTGCCCAAAGCCCCGGCCAACCTGGCCTCGGACCCCTCCAGGGATGGGGCAGCCACACCTTCTCTGTTCCAGCGTCTTACCACCCTCAGAGTGAAGAATTTCTTCTACTATCTCCCCTAAATCTCCCCTTTTTCAGCTGAAAACCCTTCCCCCTCATCCCACGGCTCCCCTCCCTGATCCAGAATCCCTTCCCGGCTTTCCCGGAGCCCCTTTAGGGACTGGAAGGGGCTCCGAGGTCTCCCCGGAGCCCCTTTAGGGACTGGAAGGGGCTCCGAGGTCTCCCCGGAGCCCCTTTAGGGACTGGAAGGGGCTCCGAGGTCTCCCCGGAGCCCCTTTAGGGACTGGAAGGGGCTCCGAGGTCTCCCCGGAGCCTTCTCTTCTCCAGGCTGAATCCCCCCTGCCCCCATCCGAGTTGGGCTGCAAGCTGCGCAAACGGGAAACCCAAACTGGGCGACGGCAGGGCAGCGGGGAGGGTCAAACCCCGGTGCCACCGCGAAGAAGCAGCAGCGGCGGCGCTCACCGTGAGGTCTGTTATAGTTTGGAGGTGTCGGTCCCGGTCCAGGCCCTTGCACTGGTCCTTGCACTGGTCCTGTCCCGGACACGGAAGGGGGAGGTAGTGTCGGCATTTGCTGCTGCATTCCAGGCATGGGTCGCTTTCCCTGCACCGCCATCTGAAGGTGGTCGGGCAACGGCTGGCCCCTGGCCAGCATCTTGTAGGCCATGATCTGCGCCCTCAGCTGGTGCAGCTGGTTCTGGTTAAAAGGGGTCGGCCCCCGGTTCTGCTGCCCCAACGCTTGGGGGTCGGCGCCGTCCAAGGGGACTCCCGTCGGGCCCGAGGATATGGGAGGGCCGGACGACGGACCGTTGGCCGGGACCGGGCTGGAGGCGTGCTCGGAGCCACCCAGCGGAGAAGGGTAACCTGGAGGGAGAGAGAAGACGGGTCAGACGGGAGCCAGGCGCTCACGGCAACCGGGATGGGAAGGACCGAGCCAAAGGACAAGGAAAAACAACAGAAACCTCCTCCCCGGCAGAGCCCGCAGCTCCTTCAAATGTGGAAACCCCAGGAGCGCTACAGTCTTCCCAAAAATCAAGGATTTAAAGCAAATGCGAGCGGACGCGTGGGAAACGGTGCGCGCGGCGGGTGACGCCACACCAATCCCCGTACGGGAGACGCCAGGAGGGACAAACTTCTCCCAGTTTGACCTTTTTATGCGATTCATTTTCCTGACTATCTTAAGGGACACCTGATACGTGCGGAAGAGGGGAGCAACCAGCCACAGACGCTTCTGGGAGCTCCGGACCGATCCGCGGCCCAATCCCCGTGAAAAAAAGCTTAATTTTACTTCAAGAAAACCAACCTTGCGAGTGTTGATCCATTGGGCTGGGAGGAGGCCCCATTCCCGCGTGCCCGCCGGGCCGCATCGCCATCCCTTTCATCTGGCTGTAGCGAGGATCGTCGGTTATTCCCTTCTCGTGCATGGAGTCCATGGGCTGCGGGAGGAAACATCCCAAAAAAAAAAAAAATCAGAGAGCTGGCTACGCCCGAGAGGGAGGAAAGCGAGTGCAGGCGGCTCGGCGGAGCCCAGAGGGGCTCAAAGGCGCTAAGGGTTCGCCCTCGGCAGCCAGGAGATGCCATCGACCTCCCTAAAAACCCAAACCTACTGGGCTCGGTAAGAGGCCGCGCGCCGCAGCGATCGGCCCGCATTAGGCGGCGGGGAGGGGACTCGGCGCGAGGGAGCGTTTAAGAGAAACTCGAAATCGCTCCAAGATTTGGTTCCTCCCCAGGTGACGCTGAGGACGATCAAAAAAAAAAAAAAAACCAAACCCAGCTGAGAAACGGGGGGTTTGGATGACAAAACGAAACAAAAAAAAACCAAAGCCAAACCCCCAAAGGCTTGGATGGGAGCAACGGAAAGGGAGAAGCTGCTTTTCGCTGAGCTCCAAATTCCCAAGGAGAGAAACCTTCCCTACGTGTTCCACTCTCCTTATTTCGGAATTAAACTCCTGCGCCCCCGCCGTGGCAACCCAGGAGCGAGGTTGAGAGAGAGGTACCATGCCCTGGTAACAAAAATCATGGAATCACGGAACGGTTTGGGTTGGGAGGGACCTTAAAGGCCACCCAGTGCCACCCCCTGCCATGAGTGGGGACATCTCCCACCAGACCAGGTAGCCCAAAGCCCCGGCCAACCTGGCCTTGGACCCCCCCAGGGATGGGGCAGCCACAGCTTCTCTGTTCCAGCATCTCACCACCCTCAGAGTGAAGAAATTCTTCTAATATTTCCCCCAAATCTCCCCTCTTTGATGCCCCAGCAACGTTTAAGCTCAAGTTGGCCGGGGCTTTGAGCCACCTGGGCTGGGCAGAGACATCCCTGCTCGTAGAATCATGGAACCGTGGAGCCGTTTGGGTTGGGAGGGACCTTAAAGACCCTCCAGCGGGCAGGGCCACCTCCCACCAGCCCAGGTTGCCCAAAGCCCCGGCCAACCTGGCCTTGAAGGCATCAACCCAGCCCTAAGAGGCGCCAACCCGGCCCCAAAATAAACCATTAACTTCTCAGACTTCCCTCGAGGGAAACGTGATACACGAGCACCCAAAAAAAAAAAAAAAAAAAAAGAAATTAACACGAAAACTAAGCCGTCTAACCCGTTTTTCCTTCATTTTACCGCAGCGGAATGTATTCCCCCCCCCCCTCCCCTCACCTTGTGCATCTGATGCATGTTGTCCTGAGCGTAGCCCCCCGGCCCCTGGGGGGGCAGCGGGTGTCCCGCCGAGGGTGGCCCGGGGCTGGGTCCCATCATACTGTGTGCGGAGCCGGGCGAGGGGCCGGGGCTGGGGCCCAGCATGGCCCCCGGCGAGGGGCCGGGTCCCGGGGAGGGTCCCGGGCGGGGGGTTCCCCCCATGGGAGGATCCGGAGTCGACATCTTTCAGCGCCGGGAGCTGAGTCCTGCCGTCGGGGAACTCGTCTCAGGCGCCGCTCCTGGGAAAAGCCCCCCCCGAAAACGGGGACGGAAAAGGGAAATTAGGATTAGGGAAGGGCGGTGCGGGACGCCTTGCCCCGAGCAGAGCCCTTGCTAACGAACCCTGAGCTCGTTAGAGACCCCCAGCCTCGACGGCTTTGCAAAACCGGAGGCTTGAGGAACGAGAAAGCCGCTCCCAAATCCGTCGTCCTCGCAGCGGACACTGAATATTCCCAGGATACCACGCTGCGATCCACTCCGTGCAGAAAGCTGGGGTTTTTTTGGGTCAATTTAAGTGGTTTTATACCAGTTCTGGGTGCGATATTTTTGCGCAGGCCTTGAAACCGATTTGAACGTCTTCTCCCCGCAAACGTTAACTCCGGAGACGCGGGTAAAGCCAAAATATCCATCGAAATCCAGCACCCGAACGCTCCAGAGACTCGTTCCAGTTCAACGGGGCGATTTGCGTGGAAAAGCGCGGCTCTTGCGCAAGAAACTAGAATTTCTGGTTAATTCAGGGCTCTTAAAAAAAAAAATAAATTAAATTAAGACACACATCCCCGTTTGGAAATGTGTTTGTGGCTACAACCAACAGGCCGTAGGGGGGGGATGGGAGAACCCATCCTCCGGTCCCAAAGCGGGATTAATTCTACCCAAAAGCGATGTTCCCGCTGTGGGAAGTCTCACTCCGATTTCCCAGATGTGAATCCAACCCGGGGCAGGCGGGTGGGAAATCAAAATAAATAATGAAAGCGCGCTTTATCCGTCCGATTTATTTCCCCTTTAAAATGAGGTTTGACGAAAGTCGTAGTGTGTGGGGGGGGGGGGAAAGATTTTCGCCTCCTGGGATTTGCTCGGGGAACGGATCTCGTTTGGACCAATTAATTAGGACCGACGTCGCTTTTGGCGGGCAGCGGGGGCTTCCGTGTCTCCCTCGACGCCCGGGGGGTTAACCCACCAGTTTGCCGCTGGTGTTAAACTGGGAGGTGCCGTCAGCTCTGGAGGCCGGGCAGAAGGAGCTGGATAGATCGATCGTCGGGAGCTCATCAAGGGCGTGAAAATTAACGAGAGCCAACGCCGGGAACGCAGGGACGTCGGGAAGGGGCACGGATCGGAACGGTCCTCGCCACTCCCTTCCCGCCGAGCGGCTCCCCTCGCCAGGAGGAGGGTTTGGCAACGGCAGAAACGGGGATGATTTGATTATTTTTGACTTCAAAACACGGTGAAAAGTGGAAACGTGGGGGTTTTGTTTTGGTTTGGTTTTGTTTTTCCGAGCCTGCAGGTGGCTGTGGTGAACGCAAACCCCGGTTATGGCAGGAGAACGGCTACCGCCCGCGTTTCGCTGCTCAGAGCCCGGCAGGACGAGCCGTGGGGCCGGGAATCCGCAGCGTCACCCCATTTTTCGCTTAAAAAATCCGCAGCTTCCGCGGGATATAAACACACCCCCCCCCCAGCCACCCCGGTTCGCCGCCTGAGCCAGAGGAAGGGATCCCCGCACCGGCGAGGCGGCCGACGGAAGCTAAACCCGACGTCAAACAGGGACGCGGAGTTATCTGGTCCGACGCCGGTGGTTTTCTGAGCTGGGGAGACGCGTGCGTGTGCGTTGTCACCGGCACCCGGAAAAAAACGCCCGCAGCCGCCCGGGAAGGCAAATCCCCGCAATCCCCCGCAAATCCCAGGCATATTTTGGCTGTGAGAGCCAAAGGAGGATCCGACGGCAGCGGCGTGGCCGGGAGGAGGAGACAGAAAATGGGTTAATTGGCAGAAATCCCGGGCTCCGGGGGGGAAAAAAAAAAATCCACGAGGCCTGCGCTCGCTGGCAGCGCTCAGAGGGTGATGGAAGGATGAAAAGCTCCTTTTTTTTTTTTTTTTTTTAAGGCCGGGTGATATCGCAGCTCCTCCCGGATTCATCCCGAGCGCCGCCTCCTCGTTTCCAGCTTCCCCGCCAACACCAAGGCACGAGTTAGGAACATTTCCCATGAATTAAACGCATTTCCAGCGGTGGCGCGGAGACGCTTCCCAGCCGCGCAGGGCATCCAGAACAACCGCAATTAAGGCGCCGCTCTTTGCCTAACGAGCGCGGGGCAGACGATCCCTCGCCGAGCCGCTACCTCTCCCTCCCAAAGCCGGGTTGGTGTTTCATCCCCATTTCTTCTGGCAATTTGCGGTTGTGGGTGTTTATTTTCCCCTTTTCCTCCCGTGCCGTTGGAAAACACGCCGGAGCCAAGTGTTCCCAAGCCGAAGGGAACAATCCCGCAGACGCTCGTAGATCTGTGGTCATCCCAGTGCCGGGGCGGGGCGGAATTCAGGCACTTGCGTTTTCATGCTAAAAAGGTGCAAAGCGGCTGGGAAAAAGCACAAAGCGCCTAAAAAACTTCCTTCTCCCCTCATCCTAAACCTATCCGGCTCCGCAGCAGCACCAAATCCACGGATTTAATCATCTTCAGGACCGGCGGGCTGCCAAAAGGGTAAGCGTCCTCCAAAGTTCAGGCTCGTTTCCTGCTGGAAAACCCAGACTCGAGCGAAACGGCGGCGATTCCCAGGACACGGAGCAGCCGTCGAGGGAGGGAAACTTCCTGAAATATCGGCGCGGGGCATCCCGCGCTCGCGCAGGAGGCAGGAGAACTCCTCGAAAGCGCTCTTCGTCTATTAAAACATCTTCCGGGCGCTGGCAAAACACATCTTTTTGGGTGCTCTGCTCCGGAGATGGCTTTTTCTCGGGCGATCCCGCTCCTGAAGCGGCTTTGAAAGGATCCGGGTGCATCCCTTGTCCTGGAACAAACCCCCCTCCCGCTGCGGCTCTTCAGGCTTTACGTTTCCCCGTTTAAAAAGTAAAGAACGTTCAATACTCACTTCACGGGTTGCCGCCGGGGAAGGGGCAGCGCGAGGGTTTGGGCGCTCACAGGCAAAGGGAAGAGAAACGCGGCGGGCGGCCCCTTTCACTCGGTTTTTTTAAGCGGTTTTGAGCAGCCCGTGAAAATTCGGCTTTTACGGCTGCAGAGCCTCCCCTCCAGCCCGGCCCAGGCACCCGCGGCCGAAGGCAGGGCTTTATCCCCCAGTTAAGTTCCTTCCAGCCCTCGGGAATCTTCCTCCTTCCACCCACCCCCAGGGGAAAAACAAGGGCCGCAGGAGCCGCTTCCCGCTCCTCCCGCCACCGCTAACGAGGAAGCGAGGACTAACGAAGCATTTTGGAGAGGAGGGATGCTGCCCCACAGCCCTGCCCGAGCAGGAGCCGCGCTCCCGGTGCCGGCTTTTCCAGGAGAAAACCGAAATAAAGAGCATTTAAAGGAAGGTTACAGAATCGTGAAGTGCTTTTCCATGAAAAACCTGGATCTGCTCGTCTCCGGCGCCGCGGGAGACGCCAGCACCAGCATCACCTCTCCACTGCGGCAATTTTATTCTTATTTTTAAGGGGAAAAAACCCATCTGATCCCCTAAAACGTCACCCTGGGGGATGCGTCCGCCCAGCGCCAGGTGCTCCCGAGGCGAGGAAATCCCGAAATCCAGGCACCTACCTCTGGGCATGGAGCTCTGCGCGGCGGCCGGGGGAGGTCTGGGCACGGCGAGCTTTTAACCCAACGCTGCAGGGAGGCGGGGGGGGGAAAAAAAGGCAATTAGTCGGCCCCCGTTCGTTATCGGGCGCGAGGGAGAAGGGAGCTCCCTGTCCCCCAGTCTGGGGGCAGGGGGGGCGGGGGGAAAGCGTGTTAGCAAGCCTGAACCACATGCGCTGCTCGCCAGCCTGTTATTAAAAATGTAAAACTCGAAAAAACACGCTAGAATTCAAAAAAAAACCCTGCTAGAATCCAGGAAAAAGCCCCGCTAGAATCCGGGAAAAAACAAAGCTAGAATTCAGAAAAAAACCCGCTAGAATCCAGAAGAAAAAAAGCTAGAATTCAGAAAAAAACCCGCTAGGATTCGAAAAACACCTGCTAGAATTGAGAAAAAAACCCGCTAGAATTTGAAAAACACCTCCAGAATTTGAAAAACACCTCCAGAATTCGAAAAAAAAAATCTCGAATTCAAAAAATCTTGAATTAAAAAAAAAAAAAAAAGTAATCCATAATAATAATTTAAAAATTATCCAGAATCCGGAAAAAAAACCCACCCAGAATCCGGGGGGAAAAAAGAAAAAAATCCAGAATTCAAAACGTAAAAAAATTCAAAACGCAGCCAATCAATTTGATGGTTTGGGGTTTGTTTTTGTTTTTTCTGGGGGGGGGAGGAATTTGCTTACTTACGGGTAAATTATCACCTCTCAAAAGGCGTTGGGACGCACACACACACCCCCCGCACCGCTGCCCCGTCTCACCACGTCCGTCCATCCGGCAAGTGGTTGCCGCTGGCACGTGCCAGCGAGGCCACCGGCACGCAGAGGCCACCGTAGCGAGCTCCGGACCCCCTCCAAGGTAGGGGCCGGGGGGGGGGAAATTTTGGGGGGGGACGGACGAGGGCACGGGGACAGCCCGGTGACAGTCGGCGCCGTAAACACGCGGCAACGAATTAAAGAATTGAAATTAATAACCAACGCCTTCGCTCCGGCTACGGAGACTCGGGGCGCTCCTGCGCGAAAATACATCTCCCTCTTTTCCACGACCGTAATTTCATTATTTTTTATTATATTTAAAAAAAGAAAACAAAACCAAAACCGCCTAAATCATAGGCTGGGAATCGTTATTAAGTCCTTGATTGCAGGAGGTAAAAAAAAAAAAAAAAAAAAAAACAAAAACCAAACCCCGTCCTTAATTAATTCGAGTCATTTGTCAGGGGTGGCTGACGCGGTTTGCCTATTTATGAGGCTTTTCGGCGCGTTTTCGTAACGTATAGAGACGGTTGGGTGAAAAATCAGCCGCTTCCCTAAAAAAAAGGTTTATTTTCTTCGTTTTTTGTCACTTAAAATTATACCCCCCCCCTTCCGCCCCCGAGCTCGGGGCAGGCTCAGCCCGGAGTTTTCTTGTTTCGGGAGAAAAGGTTTTCAGGATTTTTTTTTTTTTTTTTGAAGCTTTTTGAAACTTTTAGCGGCCAAAGGAGCCCAAGAAGCCCGAGGTAAACGAAAGAGGCTGCTTGTTTCTTCGTTAGCGCGGCGCAGCTCGTGAATTTTAAGCGGCAGCTGCACAAATCCCTTAATTACAGCCCCCCCGCCCATCTCCCACCTCCTTCAGACTCCAATCTCCCAAGGAGGAAAATAGAAATTATTCTAACGGGGGGAAATTAGCAGCAGAGTCTCCCGCTTTCCTTCCCATCCCAAAGGTTGGGGGGGGGGGGGGGGCGGTGGCAGAGCCGGAGCAGCTCCGGATAGCGCCCACCCATTGGGGGAAAAAAGGAAAAAAGTGGGGAGGGCTAAAAAAAAACCCTAAAATACATAAAACCTTTGTCGCCTCGCTGGGGGAAAGCTAAAAATCCCGCTCTGCCAGCGCAGGAAAACGCCGTGTTTCGTCTCAAAAAGATCCAAACGCCACCGCAGGAAAAGAATTTCGGGTTATTTCCGCCCACCCCCCCCACCCCCACCCCCCCCCCCCAAAAAAAAAAAAATCAGGAGCTTATTCCGAAAAGTCATCTCAGAGGTGTTTCTCAGCAGCCCGGCGCCGCAGGGATTCTCCCCGCAGGATGATGCTCGTTGCCTGGCTTTAAGGCGTCGGAAAAAGGGGACAGTTTGGGTGACTGCGCCCCCAAAAATCCCCCCCCTCCCCCCCCCAATGATGGCTGGGACCACCAGGAGCAGCCCCAGAGACCCCAGGAACCCCCGACAGCCCCGATGGCGACGCTGCCACAAAACAAAGGACGGCGGCGTCGCCAACAAAGGGGAGGCAGATTCGCCCCCCCCAGAATGGAAGATGCTGGCGGAGACATCCCCACTCCCCCCCCCCCCCAAAATTCTGACGGCAGCTCCTGGTCCCTGTCATCGTTGGGTTCCTCTGGCTTTGTGCGGCACCGGGGGGGGTTTCTGCGGGGTTTTTTCACTAATGAGCATCGTGATAACAAACAAAGACACCCCCCCCCCCCCTTTCTCTGCGACATCACCCCCCCCAAATGGAGCCCTCGCTGCGCCCCGTTCCCTCCGATCCCAGGGTGATGCCGGGAAGGTGATGAATTCCCAGAGGGATGGAGGCCGGGGCAGCTCCAGGAGGAGCCCGTCGAAGGGAGCCCGTCCTCGGGCACCGTGACACACACCCCCCCCCCACAACTGCCTCTCACCGCCCCCCAAAAAGGGGGAAAATCCATTAATTTTAGGGGTGGGGAGGAGGTGATGGAGGGAGGTTGATCCCGGCGTCCTAGGAATGAGGTGAAGCCGCCGCAGCCTGAGGAAGGGGATGCTGAGACCCCCAGAGCACCCCAAAACCGGCTGGGGGGGGGGTTGGGGGGGGGGGTCTGTGACAGTGACAGCAGCTGGGGCGGGGGGGGAGGGGCTGGATGGCAGGAGGGGGACGAGCACCCCGGGAGAGGGCGAGATGGGGAGGGGGGGACGGTGTCCTCCAGAAGGACAAAGAGGAATCGCTGGGGAGAATGAGGAGGATGGGGCTGGGAGGGGGGGCGCAAAATGCCCCGGGGGGGGGGGAACACTGCCCCAAAGAGAGGGGGGAATGGGGGGGGTTTAAAGGGGAGGAGGGGGCTGGGGGCACCGGACACCCAGCAAGGTGGGGGAAAATGGCTAGATCTGGGGGGAGGGCGCCCCCCCTTATGAAGGGGGACGGGGAAGGAGGCTGGGGGTTGAGGGGGGGACACTGCGGTGCCCCTGACCCCTCCCGCAGCAAAGGTGGGGGACAAGGCAGGGGGGGCAGAGTCCAGCCTTGCCTGTTCCACGGTGGGGAGATGGTGGTGGGGCGGGGGGGGGGTCTGGAAAGGGGGGTGCCGATGGGGAAGGAATGATGGAAGGGTGAAAGGGAGGAGGATGCTGGGGGGGGGAGCTGGAAGGGGGGGGGGGGGCGAGAAGGGCGACTGGGGAGGGATGATAAGGGGGTTGAAAAAAGGGGGGGCAGATGCTGGGAGGGGGGCGCTGAGAAGGGGGATTGAGAGCAGAGATAGATACTGGGGGGGGTTGAAAATGGGGGGGCGAGGCTGGGGGAGACGCTGAGGGGCTGAAAAGCCGGAGGTGCCGGGGGGGGGGGGGGGGGGTGGGGTTTGAAAGGGGGGGTCGAGAAGGGCGACTGAAGGGGGAGGGATGATGAAGGGGTGAAAAAAGGGGGCTTTAAGGGGGGACTGATGCTGCGGGGGGGCTGGAAAGGGGGACTAAGAGATGGATCCTGAGGGGGGATGAAAGGGGGGGGGATGCTGCGGGAGACGCTGAGGGGCTGAAAAGCG
Source organism: Rissa tridactyla (assembly GCF_028500815.1). Lineage (NCBI taxonomy): Eukaryota > Metazoa > Chordata > Aves > Charadriiformes > Laridae > Rissa > Rissa tridactyla. The sequence goes on along the minus strand of NC_071490.1, from coordinate 554,082 downwards.
GGGGGTGCTGGGGGGGGGGGCAAAAGAGGGAGCGAAATACGGGGGGGGGGGGGGAGATGGCGGGGGGGGGAAGCGAAACGGGGTGGGGGAGGGGGGGCAAGCCAGGGTGAGGAGGAGGATGATGACGGGGGGAGGAAGAGGAGGCACGGAGCCCCCCCCGGTCCCGAACAATAGACAGCGCGGCCGGCGGCAGCGCTCCGCCGAGCTCCCATGACCCTCCCGGGCCGCCGTACCCAGCCCCCCCATCCATCCATCCATCCATCCATTCCCCTAAACACCCCCCCCCCGCCATCCCGCCCCTCCCGGCCCCGTCCCGCCGGGCCCCGCCCGCCCTTACCGCGCTGGCCGCCGCAGGAGCCGCTGGCAAGGCCCATCCCCGCCGGGCGGCCCCGTCTCGCCGGGCGCTGAGGGGGAACAAAGGAGCCGCCGCCGCCGCCGCCTGAGGGAGCGACGGAGACGCGCGCGCTCCCGCCACACAGGCCGCCCGCGCGCGTGCGCGGCGCCGCACGCAGGCACGCACGCGCGCGCGCGGGCCCGCCCCTCTCCCCCCAGCCGACCAATAGGGCGGCGCCCCTCTCCCCCCCGCCGGCGCGGCCAATGAGATGAGGGGAACGGGTGCGGGTGCGCGCGCGCTCCGCCGGGCGAGCCCGCCTCCTCCGCGCCATTGGCGGAGGGGGGGGGCAGCGGTCGCGCGCTTCGGCCAATAGGAGGAGGCGGAGCGCGGCCGGCGGGGAGGGGAATGGAGGAGGCTGGCCCCACCCACTCCCCGCCCGGCAGCCAATGGAAGGCGTCCCTGACGTTGCCTCCTGCCCCGCCCCTCCGCCTGTCTGTCACCCGCGCCGGCAGCCAATCAGCGCGGGGCTCGCGGCCTGGCGCGGGGCTGCGTCCCCGCCGCAGCCAATGGAGAGGCGGAAAAGGGGCCGGGGGCGGGAACGTGCCGCTCGCGGGGAGGGGAGGGGCGGGGCGGGCGGAGGGGGTGGGGGAGAGGCGGGTGTGCGCGCGCCAGCGGCGCGGGGGGGCGGGGAGGGGGCCCTCGCGCATGCGCAGTGACCGCGCCACTGCGGCGAAGGGGAGGGGCGGGGGGGGGCTGTGAGGTAACGGGGGGGGGAGGGGACACGGGGCGGGGGTTGTGAGGGATGAGGGGGGTCCTGGGGTTCGGGGGATGCGGCCTGTGAGGGACAGAGGGGGTCCCGGGGGGGCGGGGGGGGGGACGAAGCCCAAGGATGGGGCCTGTGAGGGATGGGGAGGGGTCCCGGGGGCCGTGGGACGGGGCCTGTGAGGGATGAGGGGGGGTCCCGGGGGCCGGGGGGGGCCGTGGGATGGGGCCTGTGAGGGACAAGGAGGGGTTCTGGGGGGGGCAAGGCCCGAGGATGGGGCCTGTGAGGGATGAGGGGGGGGTCCCGCGGGCCGGGGGGGGGGCCGGGAAAGGGGGGCAGAACCCTTTTACAAACCAGGACGTGCATAAATATGAGGTAATTTCACCGAATTTTGGGTCTCCCCCCCCCCCCCCCCCCCTTCCTTCGCCGTGTGGCTCGTGGTGGAGCCCCCGCGAGACGGAAAATTGCGGAAATATGGCAAAAATGGGGGGGGGGGAACAAAACAAAAGAGTTTTGGTGAGTGCCCAGCGCGAGGCCCCGCGGGGAAATCGAGGGGGGAAAAAGGGCCTTTTTTGGAGCGTTGAAATTTCGCTTTTCCGAAGAATTCCAACCCGGGAGGGGGCGGGAGGCCGAAAATCATCGATTTTGGGGGGCAAAACGAGGAATAATGAAGCCCGGGTAACGAAGCGAGCGTGGGGGGCTGCGCTTATTGGCTCCGGCTCTAATTAGCATCTCCCAGCGGCGTTATTAATTAAATCCGTGTGTGACCCCCCCCGCAGCGTTCCCGGCAGGGCTTTAATTGCCGAAGGAAATTAAGGTGTAACGACGGGGGTTCGGCGCCGCCGTCTCCACGGCAACGCCAGACCCCGCTAAAACCCCCAGCGTTGGCCGAATCCCCGCGAATCCCCCCCAAACCCGACCCCCGGGGGGGGGTGGTTTTTGGGGTGGTTTTAGCCCAATTTCTATGGAAATTAAAGATTTGCCGCCCGGCGGAGCCATTTCTGCCCGTTTTGGGGTTTGGGGGGGGGGTGTCAGTGTTGAAAAAATAGAAATAAATATAAAATATAGCTATAAAACCATAGAAATACATTAATTAAACATCGTGGGGGTGCACCGGCAGCGAGAAATAATTCACGGGGGGGTGTTGGGCGCATCGATGCCTTAACGAACGTCTTAACGATCGGTTAAAATGAATAATAAAGCGTCTTAATGAACGGCTGGTGGATAATTGGGGGGGGGGGGGGCGCGCGGAGTTTGACGCAGCGGCGCTCCCCCCCCCCCCGCCCCCCCGGGCATGTCGTTTTGGGGTAAATCCATCCGAATTTGGCCGCGTTAATGAGTTATCAACGAGAATTGAATAAACGAGGAGTCACAAACGAGAATTCGGGGGCGTTAACGAGCCGAAGGCGCCGCCCGGTTCCGTTTATGGCTCCCCCGGCGGCGCGCATCGATGCGGGGTTTGGGGTAAATCCGTGCGAATTTGGTCACGTTAATCGCTTGTAGGTGAAAATGAAATAAATGAGGAGTCACAAATGAGAATCTGGGGTGTGTTAACGAGCCGAACGCGCCGCCCGGTCCCCTTTACGGCTCCCCGCCATCACCGTTGGCACGTCCTAGTGCATTTTTTGGGGTAAATTCAGGAGAATTTGGCCCACATTAATGGGTTATGAATGAAAATTAAATAAACGAGGAGTCACAAATGAGAATTCCTGGGTGTTAACGAGCCGAACGCGTCCCCCAGTCCCCTTTACAGCTCCCTGGCATCACCGTCGGTGCGGGCCCGGTGCATTTTTTTGGGGTAAATCCATGAGAATTTGGCCCCAGGAATGAGTTACTAATGGGAAGTGAATAAATGAGGAGTCACAAACGAGAATTTGGGGGTGTTAACGAGCCAAACGCGCCGCCCAGTCCCTTTCACGGCTGTCCGGTATCACCGTTGGTGCGTCCCCGTGCATTTTTGGGGGTAAATCCATGAGAATTTGGCCACGTTAATGGGTTATGAATGAAAATTAAATAAACGAGCAGTTGCAAATGAGAATTCCTGGGTGTTGACGAGCCGAACGCGCCCCCCAGTCCCCTTTAGGGCTGCGCGGCGGCGCCGTGGGCGCGCGCCCGGGGCGTCCTCTCTGGCTCCGGTGGTTGCGGATCTCCTCCGGGGTGAGGATGACGGGCCGGAATTTCTCCAGGAAGAGGCTCTCGTTGCGGTGGGAGCGGAGGTGGTGGGTTTCCACGCGCCGCAGCCGCTCGGGCAGCCCCTGGAACTCCTCCTCGTTCACGTCGCAGTCCCGCAGCCGGGCCCCCAGCACCCACCAGCGCCCGGCGAAACCCACGTCCAGCAGCCGGCCCGGCAACTCCCGCCACCGGGGGTCGCAGATAACGGCAGCAGGCCCGGTAGAGCGCGGCTGTCGGCGGGGGGTGGGGGGTTTCGTAAACCACCGCCAAGAAAAGCAGGTTTTGGTAACGCAAGCGGCCGGCGGCGCGGCGCCGCAGCAGGCGCTGGACGTGGCGGTCGGCGGCGGGGGCTGCGGGTGCCGGGGGAGAGCAGCAGCAGGGCGCCGGCCGCCTCCAGCGTGGCCGCCTCGAAGGAGTCGGGGGTCGGGGACGGCGGCGACGGCGGCGGCGGCCGCCACCGTCACCCCCAGCCAGGCCCCCCGCCGCCCCGGGACGGGCCCCCGCCCCCCCGCGCCGCCTCCGTCACCGCCGGCCGCGTAGTCCTGCGCCAGCGCGCCCGCCACCAGCGGCCTGCGGGATGGGGGGGGGGCCACACATAGACACCCCCCCCCCACCACCACCACACACAGGGGCGGGGGGGATGCCCCCCCCCCCCAGACCCCCCCCACCAGCCCCAGGGGTCAGGGCTGCCCCCCCCCAAGTCCCCCCTCGATGGACCCAGGGGTCGGGGATTCCCTCCCCCATAGTCCCCCCCCCAACTCAGAGATGTGTGTTGCCCCCCCCAGCCCCAAGACCCCCCCCCCTTGAACCCAGCGGGGTCTAAGCTGCCCCCCCTGAGACTCCCCCTGAGACCCGGAGGTTGGGGCTGCCCCCCGAGTCCCCCCCCTCAATGGAGCCAGGGGTCGGGGATGCCCCCCCCCCCCACCCCCCCGTTGGACCCAGGGGGCTCTAAGCTGCCCCCCAAGTCCCCCCCTCATTGGACCCAGTGGTCGGGGATGGCCCCCCCCATACCCTCCCCATTGAACCCAGGGTTGGGGGCTGCCCCCCCAAAGGCACCCCCATTCGTCCAGGGTGCCCCCCAAGCCCCCCCCCCTTGAACCCAGGGGGGTCTAAGCTGCCCCCCAAGTGTCCCCCCCCAGACCCAGAAGTCAGGGGCTGCCCCCCAAATCCCCCCTCAATGCACCCAGGGGTCCCGGCTGCCCCCCCCCACTGACCCCCAGACGGCCGGTGTGTGCCCCCTCCAAGCCCCCGCCTTGGTCTGGGCCGCCCCCCCGGGTCCACGGGTGTCCCCCCCGACCCCCCCTCACCGATGCGAGTCTCCGCCAGGCGCCCCCAGAGCCCGCGGCCCCCCCCCGGCCGCCGCCGCCGCCGCCGCCATGACCGGAAACGGCTCCGGCCGGGACGGACCCGGGGACGGACCGGGCGGAACCACCGCGGGGAAGGGGGGGGAACCGGGGGGGACGGGAGCGGTGACGGACCGGGCGGAACCACCGCGGCCGCTGGGGGTTGGGGTGCGAAGGGGTAGAACCACGTCGGCGGGACCGGGCGGTGAGCGGGGACCGGGGGGACACCGGGACGGGGGGGTCACCGGGAGACACTGTCAGCGGGAGAACCGGGGGATCGGGATGTGGGAGGGGACCGGGGAGACCCGGACGAGGGGAGGGAACCGGGACCGGGAGGGGGAAACCGGGGGTGGGGGGGGACCGGGACTGGGGGAACCGGGGGCTCGGGACGGACGGGGGGGGGAAGACCGGGAGAGGGAACCGGGACCGGGGGGGGGAGACCCGGAACTGGGAGAACCGGGACTGGGGGAAACGGGGGATCCGGGGGGTGGGGCGGGGAGACCCGGACCGGGGGGGTCCCGGGCCCGGGGGGGGGGAAGGGGGGTGGGGTGTCCCGGTGGGTCCCGTCCGACCCCGCTGCGTTTGGTGCCGGCAGCGAGAGGCTCCGCCATGGCGGCCCCCCGACGAGCTCCGCTTCCAGGGGGGTGAGGGTCTCGGGGGGGGGGGGGGGCCGGGGGCCGCCCGGGGGGGGGGGGGGGGGGGGGGGGGGGGGGGGGGGCCTCCCCCCCACCCCCGGGGGGGGCACCAAGGGGGTCCTCGGAGGCCCCCCCGATCGTTGTCGGGGCACGGGGGAGGGGGGGGTCCTTGTGTCCCCGATCTATGTCTGGGCGGGGGGGTGTCCCTGGGCCCCCTCCCCCCAGTCCGTATTTCAGCGGGGGGGGGGTCCCTGCGCCCCCCCCAATCCGTGTTCTGGGGGGGGGGGTGGGGGGGGGGTGGGTGTCTCTGGGTCCCCCCAGTCCGTGTCCCAGGACAGTGGGGGGGTCCCCTCAATCCTTGTCCCAGCAGGGGGGGGGGGATCCGCAACCCCCCCCCCTCCCCAATCCACATCTAGGCGGGGGGGGGGGGGGTGTCCCCCCCGTGACACCCCCTCAGTCCGTGTCCCAGCAGGATTGGGGTCCCCCCCCAACCCCTGCGCTGAGGTTCGGGCAGGTTTCGCCCCCCCCACGGGGGGGGGGGGGGAGTGGGGGGGGGGTGTATCGGTTCTTCCCCCCCCTCTCCCCGACCCCCTGTGTCCCGTGTCCCCCCCCCGCCCCCCCCGGCAGAGCTGGAGGCGGCGGGCGGCGGGAGCTGCTGGCGGCCACCCCCGCCGACCGACACCTCGCCCAGCCGCGCCGGCGTCCCATCCCCCCGACACCCGACACGCCCGACTGTCGCGACGGCCGAGGTGAGGAGGGGGGGGGTGGGGGGGGGTCCCTGCACCCCCAAACCCCCTCCCCAGCCCCTCATCCCCCCCCACAACCACCCCCCCCCCGCAGCTGCTGGGCGAGCAGAGGCAGCCGCGGAGCTTCTGGACCTTCGAGTACTACCAGGCCTTCTTCGATGTCGACACCCAGCAGGTAACGCCGCGGTGACGGTGACCCCCGCCCCGGTGACGGGCGACCCCGGCCAGGGCACCCCCCGCATCCCCAACACCCCCCGCCCCGGCCGGGGCACCCCCGGCACCCCCCGCTGCGATTGAGGCTTCCCTGCGTCACCGGCACCCGCCACGTCGCCGGCAGCGGCACCGGCACTCACTCGCGTCCCCGGCACCCTCACGCCCCCCGTGTCCCTGGCACCCACCGCGTCCCCGGCACCCACTGCCCCCCACATCGCCGGCACCCACTGCATCCCCAGCACCCACCGCCCCCCGTGTCCCCGGCGCCGGCCACTCCACCGCCCCCCCACGTCCCCGGCAGGTTCTGGAGAGGATCAAGGGCTCGGTGACGCCGCTGCCGGGGAAGAACTTCGTCCGGCACCGTCTGCGCAACAACCCCGACCTCTACGGTGAGAGACGCCGCCGGCCCCGGTGCTGCCGCCGCCGTGCCGTGCCGTGCCGTCCCCCCCACTGAGGCCGCCTGTCCCCACCCTTCCCGTGTCCCCAGGGCCCTTCTGGATCTGCGCCACGCTGGCCCTGGCCCTGGCCCTCAGCGGGAACCTCTCCCACCTGGCCGAGAAGCGAACGGCCCCCGGCTACCGCTACAGCCCCCAGTTCCACAACGGTGAGGGGCTGGGGGGGGGCGCGACCAGCCCCACGGCGCGGGGAAGGGGGGGTCTGGACCCCCCACGTGGCACCTGCCCCACACTGGGACCAGCCCCACGGTGCAAGGAGGGGGGTCTGGAGCCCTAGATGGCACCTGCCCCACGCTGGGACCGGCCCCACGGTGCAAGGAGGGGGGGCTGGAGCCCCAGATGGCACCTGCCCCACGCTGGGACCGGCCCCCACGGTGCAAGGATGGGGGTCTGGAGCCCTAGATGGCACCTGCCCCACACTGGGACCGGCCCCACGGTGCAAGGAGGGGGGGCTGGACCCCCATGTGGCACCTGCCCCATGCTGGGGACCGGCCCCACACGGTGCAAGGATGGGGGTCTGGAGCCCTAGATGGCACCTGCCCCACGCTGGGACCCAGCCCCACGGTGCAAGGAGGGGGGGGGCTGGACCCCCACAGGGCACCTGCCCCACACTGGGACCGGCACCACGGTGCAAGGATGGGGGTCTGGAGCCCCTAGATGGCACCTGCCCCACGCTGGGACCGGTCCCACGGTGCAAGAAGGGGGGGCTGGACCCCCAGATGGCACCTTCCCCACACTGGGACCGGCCCCCACGGTGCAAGGAGGGGGGGGCTGGACCCCCACAGGGCACCTGCCCCCCACGCTGGGACCGGCCCCACGGTGCAAGGAGGGGGGTCTGGACCCCCAGATGGCACCTGCCCCCACACTGGGACCAGCCCCACGGTGCAAGAAGGGGGGGCTGGACCCCCACATGGCACCTGCCCCACGCTGGGACCGGCCCCACGGTGCAAGGAGGGGGGGGGCTGGACCCCCACAGGGCACCTGCCCCACGCTGGGACCAGCCCCACGGTGCAAGGATGGGGGTCTGGAGCCCTAGATGGCACCTGCCCCACGCTGGGACCGGCCCCACGGTGCAAGGAGGGGGGGGCTGGACCCCCACAGGGCACCTGCCCCACGCTGGGACCGGCCCCACGGTGCAAGGAGGGGGGGGGCTGGACCCCCACAGGGCACCTGCCCCACGCTGGGACCGGCCCCACGGTGCAAGGAGGGGGGGCTGGAGCCCTAGATGGCACCTGCCCCACGCTGGGACCGGCCCCCACAGTGCAAGGAGGGGACACAGACCCCCACTGTCACCTGCCCCACACTGGGATTGTCCCCACAGCTCAGGGACAGGGGTCTAGACCCCAAAAACGATGCCTGCCACATGCTGGGACCAGCCCCACAGCTCGGGGATGGGGGTCTGGACCCGCAGATGGCACCTGCCCCCCCAGTGGGACTGTCCCCACAGCTCAAGGAGGGGACAGGGCTGTCACCTGCCCTACAGTGGGACCATCCCCACAGCTCACGGACAGGGGTCTGGACCCCCAGATGGCACTTGCCCCACACTGGGACCTGCCCCACATCTCAAGGAGGGGGATGTAGACCCCCAAGACAGTGCCTGCCCCACACTGGGACCAGCCCCGCAGCTCAAGGAGGGGACGTGGACCCCAAAAACGGGGCCAGCCCCACAGCTCAGGGATGGGACACGACCCCCAGCTGGGGCCAGCCCCACAGTGCAAGGTCTGGACCCCCAGCTGGCACCTGCCCCACGCCGGGATTGTCCCCACCGCTCAGGGACGGGGGTCTGGACCCCCCAGCTGGCACCTGCCCCACACTGGGATTGTCCCCCACCGCTCAGGGACGGGGGTCTGGACCCCCAGCTGGCACCTGCCCCACACTGGGATTGTCCCCACCGCTCAGGGACGGGGGTCTGGACCCCCAGCTGGCACCTGCCCCACACTGGGATTGTCCCCACAGCTCAGGGACGGGGGTCTGGACCCCCCAGGTGGCACCTGCCCCACGCTGGGATTGTCCCCACAGCTGAGGGACGGGGGGTCTGGACCCCCAGCTGCACCTGCCCCACGCTGGGATTGTCCCCACCGCTCAGGGACGGGGGTCTGGACCCCCAGCTGGCACCTGCCCCACACTGGGACCATCCCCAGGGCTCAGCGCGGGGAGGTGGCCCCCTTCTCCCACCCCCTGCCCCACGCCGTGCCCTGACCCCCAACATTTCCCCCCCGTCCCCCACAGTCACCATCGCCGCCACCCTCATCTACTGCTACGCGGGGCTGGTGCCGCTGGCGCTGTGGGGCTTCCTGCGCTGGCGCGCAGCCACGGCGCCCTCGGCCTCCTGGAGACCCTCTGCGTCTACGGCTACTCCCTCTCCGCCTACGTCCCCACCGCCGTGAGTCCATGGGGGGGGGTCTCCCGGCTTGGGGGGAGCCGGGGGACGTGGGGCCAGCGTGGGGCAGGGGAGGGGGCGTGACGGGCCACTGTCGCCGCAGGTGCTGTGGCTCATCCCGGCGACCTGGCTGCAGTGGCTGCTGCTGGGGGTGGCCGCGCTGCTCTCGGCCTCGGTGCTGGCCCTCACCTTCTGGCCGCTAGCCCGCCCCGAGGGCCGGGCAACCGCCTTGGCCCTGGTGGCCACCGTCACCTCCCTGCACGCCCTCCTCGCCGTCGGCTGCAAGGTACTGGGGTGTTTTGGGGGAGGGGAGGGGAGGGGGCTCTATGCGTCCCCCCCCCCACCATTGACACCCCCCCCCCCATTGACACCCCCCCCCCCACCACCACCGTTTTCCCCCCTTTTTTTTTTTCCAGCTCTACTTTTTCCAGCGGCCACCAAACGCCGGCCCGGTGGCCGCGCCACCGCGCCGCGGCCGAGGGGCTCCGCGCGCCCGCCGCCAACGTCTCCCTGCCGGGAGCCCACCCCACGCGGTGACGGCGGGGGGGGCCCTTGCGTGGAGCCCCCCCGGACCCCCCCCCCCCCCCCCCAAGCACAGACGGACGGACGGGTCCCGGCATCCCCCCCCCCCTCCCTCATTTCTACACAAACTGACCCGAATAAATACGGCGGTGCCCCCCCCCCTGCGCCCCCCAT
>NC_071490.1:511348-543845 GCF_028500815.1 Rissa tridactyla | reverse complement strand
GAGGGGAATGGAGGAGGCTGGCCCCACCCACTCCCCGCCCGGCAGCCAATGGAAGGCGTCCTGACGTTGCCTCCTGCCCCGCCCCTCCGCCTGTCTGTCACCCGCGCCGGCAGCCAATCAGCGCGGGGCTCGCGGCCTGGCGCGGGGCTGCGTCCCCGCCGCAGCCAATGGAGAGGCGGAAAAGGGGCCGGGGGCGGGAACGTGCCGCTCGCGGGGAGGGGAGGGGCGGGGCGGGCGGAGGGGTGGGGAGAGGCGGTGTGCGCGCGCCAGCGGCGCGGGGGGGCGGGGAGGGGGCCCTCGCGCATGCGCAGTGACCGCGCCACTGCGGCGAAGGGGAGGGGCGGGGGGGGGCTGTGAGGTAACGGGGGGGGAGGGGACACGGGGCGGGGGTTGTGAGGGATGAGGGGGGTCCTGGGGTTCGGGGGATGCGGCCTGTGAGGGACAGAGGGGGTCCCGGGGGGGCGGGGGGGGGGGACGAAGCCCAAGGATGGGGCCTGTGAGGGATGGGGAGGGGTCCCGGGGGCCGTGGGACGGGGCCTGTGAGGGATGAGGGGGGGTCCCGGGGGCCGGGGGGGCCGTGGGATGGGGCCTGTGAGGGACAAGGAGGGGTTCTGGGGGGGGCAAGGCCCGAGGATGGGGCCTGTGAGGGATGAGGGGGGGTCCCGCGGGCCGGGGGGGGCCGGGAAAGGGGGGCAGAACCCTTTTACAAACCAGGACGTGCATAAATATGAGGTAATTTCACCGAATTTTGGGTCTCCCCCCCCCCCCCCCCCCCCCCTTCCTTCGCCGTGTGGCTCGTGGTGGAGCCCCCGCGAGACGGAAAATTGCGGAAATATGGCAAAAATGGGGGGGGGGGAACAAAACAAAAGAGTTTTGGTGAGTGCCCAGCGCGAGGCCCCGCGGGGAAATCGAGGGGGGAAAAAGGGCCTTTTTTGGAGCGTTGAAATTTCGCTTTTCCGAAGAATTCCAACCCGGGAGGGGGCGGGAGGCCGAAAATCATCGATTTTGGGGGGCAAAACGAGGAATAATGAAGCCCGGGTAACGAAGCGAGCGTGGGGGGCTGCGCTTATTGGCTCCGGCTCTAATTAGCATCTCCCAGCGGCGTTATTAATTAAATCCGTGTGTGACCCCCCCCGCAGCGTTCCCGGCAGGGCTTTAATTGCCGAAGGAAATTAAGGTGTAACGACGGGGGTTCGGCGCCGCCGTCTCCACGGCAACGCCAGACCCCGCTAAAACCCCCAGCGTTGGCCGAATCCCCGCGAATCCCCCCCAAACCCGACCCCCGGGGGGGGGTGGTTTTTGGGGTGGTTTTAGCCCAATTTCTATGGAAATTAAAGATTTGCCGCCCGGCGGAGCCATTTCTGCCCGTTTTGGGGTTTGGGGGGGGGGTGTCAGTGTTGAAAAATAGAAATAAATATAAAATATAGCTATAAAACCATAGAAATACATTAATTAAACATCGTGGGGGTGCACCGGCAGCGAGAAATAATTCACGGGGGGGTGTTGGGCGCATCGATGCCTTAACGAACGTCTTAACGATCGGTTAAAATGAATAATAAAGCGTCTTAATGAACGGCTGGTGGATAATTGGGGGGGGGGGGGGGCGCGGAGTTTGACGCAGCGGCGCTCCCCCCCCCCCCGCCCCCCCGGGCATGTCGTTTTGGGGTAAATCCATCCGAATTTGGCCGCGTTAATGAGTTATCAACGAGAATTGAATAAACGAGGAGTCACAAACGAGAATTCGGGGGCGTTAACGAGCCGAAGGCGCCGCCCGGTTCCGTTTATGGCTCCCCCGGCGGCGCCATCGATGCGGGGTTTGGGGTAAATCCGTGCGAATTTGGTCACGTTAATCGCTTGTAGGTGAAAATGAAATAAATGAGGAGTCACAAATGAGAATCTGGGGGTGTTAACGAGCCGAACGCGCCGCCCGGTTCCCCTTTACGGCTCCCCGCCATCACCGTTGGCACGTCCTAGTGCATTTTTTGGGGTAAATTCAGGAGAATTTGGCCACATTAATGGGTTATGAATGAAAATTAAATAAACGAGGAGTCACAAATGAGAATTCCTGGGTGTTAACGAGCCGAACGCGTCCCCCAGTCCCCTTTACAGCTCCCTGGCATCACCGTCGGTGCGGCCCGGTGCATTTTTTGGGGTAAATCCATGAGAATTTGGCCCCAGGAATGAGTTACTAATGGGAAGTGAATAAATGAGGAGTCACAAACGAGAATTTGGGGGTGTTAACGAGCCAAACGCGCCGCCCAGTCCCTTTCACGGCTGTCCGGTATCACCGTTGGTGCGTCCCCGTGCATTTTTGGGGGTAAATCCATGAGAATTTGGCCACGTTAATGGGTTATGAATGAAAATTAAATAAACGAGCAGTTGCAAATGAGAATTCCTGGGTGTTGACGAGCCGAACGCGCCCCCCAGTCCCCTTTAGGGCTGCGCGGCGGCGCCGTGGGCGCGCGCCGGGGCGTCCTCCTGGCTCCGGTGGTTGCGGATCTCCTCCGGGGTGAGGATGACGGGCCGGAATTTCTCCAGGAAGAGGCTCTCGTTGCGGTGGGAGCGGAGGTGGTGGGTTTCCACGCGCCGCAGCCGCTCGGGCAGCCCCTGGAACTCCTCCTCGTTCACGTCGCAGTCCCGCAGCCGGGCCCCCAGCACCCACCAGCGCCCGGCGAAACCCACGTCCAGCAGCCGGCCCGGCAACTCCCGCCACCGGGGTCGCAGATAACGGCAGCAGGCCCGGTAGAGCGCGGCGTCGGCGGGGTGGGGGGTTTCGTAAACCACCGCCAAGAAAAGCAGGTTTTGGTAACGCAAGCGGCCGGCGGCGCGGCGCCGCAGCAGGCGCTGGACGTGGCGGTCGGCGGCGGGGCTGCGGGTGCCGGGGGAGAGCAGCAGCAGGGCGCCGGCCGCCTCCAGCGTGGCCGCCTCGAAGGAGTCGGGGTCGGGGACGGCGGCGACGGCGGCGGCGGCCGCCACCGTCACCCCCAGCCAGGCCCCCGCCGCCCCGGGACGGGCCCCCGCCCCCCGCGCCGCCTCCGTCACCGCCGCCGCGTAGTCCTGCGCCAGCGCCCGCCACCAGCGGCCTGCGGGATGGGGGGGGGGCCACACATAGACACCCCCCCCCCCACCACCACCACACACAGGGGCGGGGGGATGCCCCCCCCCCCAGACCCCCCCCACCAGCCCCAGGGGTCAGGGCTGCCCCCCCCCAAGTCCCCCCTCGATGGACCCAGGGGTCGGGGATTCCCTCCCCCATAGTCCCCCCCCCAACTCAGAGATGTGTGTTGCCCCCCCAGCCCCAAGACCCCCCCCCCTTGAACCCAGCGGGGTCTAAGCTGCCCCCCCTGAGACTCCCCCTGAGACCCGGAGGTTGGGGCTGCCCCCCGAGTCCCCCCCTCAATGGAGCCAGGGGTCGGGGATGCCCCCCCCCCCCACCCCCCCGTTGGACCCAGGGGGCTCTAAGCTGCCCCCCAAGTCCCCCCCTCATTGGACCCAGTGGTCGGGGATGGCCCCCCCCATACCCTCCCCATTGAACCCAGGGTTGGGGGCTGCCCCCCCAAAGGCACCCCATTCGTCCAGGGTGCCCCCCAAGCCCCCCCCCCTTGAACCCAGGGGGGTCTAAGCTGCCCCCCAAGTGTCCCCCCCCAGACCCAGAAGTCAGGGCTGCCCCCCAAATCCCCCCTCAATGCACCCAGGGGTCCCGGCTGCCCCCCCCACTGACCCCCAGACGGCCGGTGTGCCCCCTCCAAGCCCCCGCCTTGGTCTGGGCCGCCCCCCCGGGTCCACGGGTGTCCCCCCCGACCCCCCCTCACCGATGCGAGTCTCCGCCAGGCGCCCCCAGAGCCCGCGGCCCCCCCCGGCCGCCGCCGCCGCCGCCGCCATGACCGGAAACGGCTCCGGCCGGGACGGACCCGGGGACGGACCGGGCGGAACCACCGCGGGGAAGGGGGGGAACCGGGGGGGACGGGAGCGGTGACGGACCGGGCGGAACCACCGCGGCCGCTGGGGGTTGGGGTGCGAAGGGGTAGAACCACGTCGGCGGGACCGGGCGGTGAGCGGGGACCGGGGGGGACACCGGGACGGGGGGGTCACCGGGAGACACGTCAGCGGGAGAACCGGGGGATCGGGATGTGGGAGGGGACCGGGAGACCCGGACGAGGGGAGGGAACCGGGACCGGGAGGGGAAACCGGGGTGGGGGGGGGACCGGGACTGGGGGAACCGGGGGCTCGGGACGGACGGGGGGGGAAGACCGGGAGAGGGAACCGGGACCGGGGGGGGGAGACCCGGAACTGGGAGAACCGGGACTGGGGGAAACGGGGGATCCGGGGGTGGGGCGGGGAGACCCGGACCGGGGGGTCCCGGGCCCGGGGGGGGGAAGGGGGTGGGTGTCCCGGTGGGTCCCGTCCGACCCCGCTGCGTTTGGTGCCGGCAGCGAGAGGCTCCGCCATGGCGGCCCCCGACGAGCTCCGCTTCCAGGGTGAGTCTCGGGGGGGGGCCGGCCCCCGCCTCCCCCCCACCCCGGGGGGGGCACCAAGGGGGTCCTCGGGCCCCCCCGATCGTTGTCGGGGCACGGGGGAGGGGGGGGTCCTTGTGTCCCCGATCTATGTCTGGGCGGGGGGGTGTCCCTGGGCCCCCCCCCCCCAGTCCGTATTTCAGCGGGGGGGGGTCCCTGCGCCCCCCCCAATCCGTGTCTGGGGGGGGGGTGGGGGGGTGGGTGTCTCTGGGTCCCCCCAGTCCGTGTCCCAGGACAGTGGGGGGGTCCCCTCAATCCTTGTCCCAGCAGGGGGGGGGGGATCCGCAACCCCCCCCCTCCCCAATCCACATCTAGGCGGGGGGGGGGGGGTGTCCCCCCGTGACACCCCCCAGTCCGTGTCCCAGCAGGATTGGGGTCCCCCCCCAACCCCTGCGCTGAGGTTCGGGCAGGTTTCGCCCCCCCACGGGGGGGGGGGGGGAGTGGGGGGGGGTGTATCGGTTCTTCCCCCCCCCTCTCCCCGACCCCCTGTGGTCCCGTGTCCCCCCCCCGCCCCCCCCGGCAGAGCTGGAGGCGGCGGCGGAGCTGCTGGCGGCCACCCCCGACGCCGTCACCCCCCCGCGCCGGCGAGGAGCGGCCGAGCCCCAGCCCCGAGGGCGAGCCCGGGGACGACGCCGACACGGCCGAGGTGAGGAGGGGGGGGGTGGGGGGGGGTCCCTGCACCCCCAAACCCCCTCCCCAGCCCCTCATCCCCCCCCCCCACACCCCCCCCCCCCGCAGCTGCTGGGCGAGCAGAGGCAGCCGCGGAGCTTCTGGACCTTCGAGTACTACCAGGCCTTCTTCGATGTCGACACCCAGCAGGTAACGCCGCGGTGACGGTGACCCCCGCCCCGGTGACGGCGACCCCGGCCAGGGCACCCCCCGCATCCCCAACACCCCCCGCCCCGGCCGGGGCACCCCCGGCACCCCCCGCTGCGATTGAGGCTTCCCTGCGTCACCGGCACCCGCCACGTCGCCGGCAGCGGCACCGGCACTCACCGCGTCCCCGGCACCCACCGCCCCCCGTGTCCCTGGCACCCACCGCGTCCCCGGCACCCACTGCCCCCCACATCGCCGGCACCCACTGCATCCCCAGCACCCACCGCCCCCCGTGTCCCCGGCGCCGGCCACCCACCGCCCCCCCACGTCCCCGGCAGGTTCTGGAGAGGATCAAGGGCTCGGTGACGCCGCTGCCGGGGAAGAACTTCGTCCGGCACCGTCTGCGCAACAACCCCGACCTCTACGGTGAGAGACGCCGCCGGCCCCGGTGCTGCCGCCGCCGTGCCGTGCCGTGCCGTCCCCCCCACTGAGGCCGCCTGTCCCCCCCTTCCCGTGTCCCCAGGGCCCTTCTGGATCTGCGCCACGCTGGCCCTGGCCCTGGCCCTCAGCGGGAACCTCTCCCACCTGGCCGAGAAGCGAACGGCCCCCGGCTACCGCTACAGCCCCCAGTTCCACAACGGTGAGGGGCTGGGGGGGGGCGCGACCAGCCCCACGGCGCGGGGAAGGGGGGGTCTGGACCCCCACGTGGCACCTGCCCCACACTGGGACCAGCCCCACGGTGCAAGGAGGGGGGTCTGGAGCCCTAGATGGCACCTGCCCCACGCTGGGACCGGCCCCACGGTGCAAGGAGGGGGGGCTGGAGCCCCAGATGGCACCTGCCCCACGCTGGGACCGGCCCCACGGTGCAAGGATGGGGGTCTGGAGCCCTAGATGGCACCTGCCCCACACTGGGACCGGCCCCACGGTGCAAGGAGGGGGGGCTGGACCCCCATGTGGCACCTGCCCCATGCTGGGACCGGCCCCACGGTGCAAGGATGGGGGTCTGGAGCCCTAGATGGCACCTGCCCCACGCTGGGACCAGCCCCACGGTGCAAGGAGGGGGGGGGCTGGACCCCCACAGGGCACCTGCCCCACACTGGGACCGGCACCACGGTGCAAGGATGGGGGTCTGGAGCCCTAGATGGCACCTGCCCCACGCTGGGACCGGTCCCACGGTGCAAGAAGGGGGGGCTGGACCCCCAGATGGCACCTTCCCCACACTGGGACCGGCCCCACGGTGCAAGGAGGGGGGGGGCTGGACCCCCACAGGGCACCTGCCCCACGCTGGGACCGGCCCCACGGTGCAAGGAGGGGGGTCTGGACCCCCAGATGGCACCTGCCCCACACTGGGACCAGCCCCACGGTGCAAGAAGGGGGGGCTGGACCCCCACATGGCACCTGCCCCACGCTGGGACCGGCCCCCACGGTGCAAGGAGGGGGGGGGCTGGACCCCCACAGGGCACCTGCCCCACGCTGGGACCAGCCCCACGGTGCAAGGATGGGGGTCTGGAGCCCTAGATGGCACCTGCCCCACGCTGGGACCGGCCCCACGGTGCAAGGAGGGGGGGGCTGGACCCCCACAGGGCACCTGCCCCACGCTGGGACCGGCCCCACGGTGCAAGGAGGGGGGGGGCTGGACCCCCACAGGGCACCTGCCCCACGCTGGGACCGGCCCCACGGTGCAAGGAGGGGGGGCTGGAGCCCTAGATGGCACCTGCCCCACGCTGGGACCGGCCCCACAGTGCAAGGAGGGGACACAGACCCCCACTGTCACCTGCCCCACACTGGGATTGTCCCCACAGCTCAGGGACAGGGGTCTAGACCCCAAAAACGATGCCTGCCACATGCTGGGACCAGCCCCACAGCTCGGGGATGGGGGTCTGGACCCGCAGATGGCACCTGCCCCCCCAGTGGGACTGTCCCCACAGCTCAAGGAGGGGACAGGGCTGTCACCTGCCCTACAGTGGGACCATCCCCACAGCTCACGGACAGGGGTCTGGACCCCCAGATGGCACTTGCCCCACACTGGGACCTGCCCCACATCTCAAGGAGGGGATGTAGACCCCCAAGACAGTGCCTGCCCCACACTGGGACCAGCCCCGCAGCTCAAGGAGGGGACGTGGACCCCAAAAACGGGGCCAGCCCCACAGCTCAGGGATGGGACACGACCCCCAGCTGGGGCCAGCCCCACAGTGCAAGGTCTGGACCCCCAGCTGGCACCTGCCCCACGCCGGGATTGTCCCCACCGCTCAGGGACGGGGGTCTGGACCCCCAGCTGGCACCTGCCCCACACTGGGATTGTCCCCACCGCTCAGGGACGGGGGTCTGGACCCCCAGCTGGCACCTGCCCCACACTGGGATTGTCCCCACCGCTCAGGGACGGGGGTCTGGACCCCCAGCTGGCACCTGCCCCACACTGGGATTGTCCCCACAGCTCAGGGACGGGGGTCTGGACCCCCAGGTGGCACCTGCCCCACGCTGGGATTGTCCCCACAGCTGAGGGACGGGGGTCTGGACCCCCAGCTGGCACCTGCCCCACGCTGGGATTGTCCCCACCGCTCAGGGACGGGGGTCTGGACCCCCAGCTGGCACCTGCCCCACACTGGGACCATCCCCAGGGCTCAGCGCGGGGAGGTGGCCCCCTTCTCCCACCCCCTGCCCCACGCCGTGCCCTGACCCCCAACATTTCCCCCCCGTCCCCCACAGTCACCATCGCCGCCACCCTCATCTACTGCTACGCGGGGCTGGTGCCGCTGGCGCTGTGGGGCTTCCTGCGCTGGCGGCGCAGCCACGGCGCCCTCGGCCTCCTGGAGACCCTCTGCGTCTACGGCTACTCCCTCTCCGCCTACGTCCCCACCGCCGTGAGTCCATGGGGGGGGGTCTCCCGGCTTGGGGGGAGCCGGGGGACGTGGGGCCAGCGTGGGGCAGGGAGGGGGTGACGGGCCACTGTCGCCGCAGGTGCTGTGGCTCATCCCGGCGACCTGGCTGCAGTGGCTGCTGCTGGGGGTGGCCGCGCTGCTCTCGGCCTCGGTGCTGGCCCTCACCTTCTGGCCGCTAGCCCGCCCCGAGGGCCGGGGCAACCGCCTTGGCCCTGGTGGCCACCGTCACCTCCCTGCACGCCCTCCTCGCCGTCGGCTGCAAGGTACTGGGGTGTTTTGGGGGAGGGGAGGGGAGGGGGCTCTATGCGTCCCCCCCCCCACCATTGACACCCCCCCCCCCATTGACACCCCCCCCCCCACCACCACCGTTTTCCCCCCTTTTTTTTTTCCAGCTCTACTTTTTCCAGCGGCCACCAAACGCCGGCCCGGTGGCCGCCGCCACCGCCGCGGCCGAGGGGCTCCGCGCGCCCGCCGCCAACGTCTCCCTGCCGGGAGCCCACCCCACGCGGTGACGGCGGGGGGGGCCCTTGCGTGGAGCCCCCCCGGACCCCCCCCCCCCCCCCCCAAGCACAGACGGACGGACGGGTCCCGGCATCCCCCCCCCCCTCCCTCATTTCTACACAAACTGACCCGAATAAATACGGCGGTGCCCCCCCCCTGCGCCCCCCATGGTGTCTCCTGCCTGGGGGGAGCCCCAAAACCAGCTTTTGGGGGGGGGAGGGGGGGGCACACACACTTTTGTGGGGGGGGAGGGGGGTGTGGAAGCCAGCGGGGCGCGCTCCTTGGAAACCCTCCCCTTTATTCACTACTACAGCCCAAAATCCAGCAGATCCGCTAATTCCTACGGCCCGGCGAAGGGGGGGGGGCCCCCCCCCCCCCCAGCCACTGCACAAGGTGGGGGGCGTCCCCGCCGCGTGTTTCCCACTCCCCCCCCCCCCAAAGAGGGGAAAAGAATCCGGGCGCCGACCGCAGCGGGGCTCAGTCCTGCACCGGGAGGGGGGGGGGGGGGGCGGGCAGGAATGGGGCTAAAAGAGGAGCTTTTGGTACATTCAGCCTTTTCCCCGCCCCTGCCCCCCCTCCCTCTCCCCCCCAAAAAAAATAAAAAAAAAAAAAAAAGGGATTTCGGAAGACGGCACCCCAGCAGCGCGGGGGCCGGCGGCTCTGGCTTTCCTTTAAAAAACAAACAAAAAAACCTCCCCGAAACAACCCCCACCCCACCCCCCCCCCCCCCAGGAAAAAAAAAAAAAAAAAAAATCATCAACAAAAATAACACCCCGAAAACCCTCCAAAACGGGTCCGGCGTCGATGAGGAGCGGAGCGCTGGGGGGGGAGGGGGGCGTCCGAAACCCCCTGCCGGGGCGGTGGGGGTGTGCGTCCCCGTTCCCCCCCCCCCCAACCCCGCAGGTGTTGGGGGGGGGGGGGTCGTCGGGGGGCAGGCTCGGGGCCGGGGGGGGGGGGTGGGGGGGGAGCTGTCGATTTGGTTTTTCCTGGCGCTGGGAGTCCCGGGAGCCCCTTTAGCTCCCGTAGTGCATCGTGTTGGTGGTGATGGACATGGGGGAGGCCATGGAGATGGCGGGCCCCCCCATGGTGAACTGGCTGTTGAGGGGGTAGTGGGTGCTGGAGCCGGCGCCGCTCTGGCCGCTGGAGGAGCCTGGTGGGGGGGGGGGGGGGGGGGGGGGAAAAAGGGGGAGATGGGGGTCAGCGGGAGGGGAGGGGGGGTCCCGGGGGGGTTTGTTTTTTTTTTAGGGTGGGGGTTTACCTTGGACGATGCCCGTGCTCATGATGGAGCCCATCCTGGAGTGAGTGTGGTTGACGATGCCGGTGTTGGCTGTTGGGGGGAAGGAGGGGGGGGGAGTAGGGTGAGGTGGGGGAGGGGGTTTGTGTTGAGGACCCCCCCCCCGAGACCTCCCGCCCCCCCTCTTCGCGCTCACCTAAAGGAATCAGGTTGTTATGGCCGACGTTGGAGCCGCCGGCGATGACGCTGCTGAGGTCGTACGCGGCGGGCATTCCTGCCAGGCGCGAAAAGGGGACGGGGGTCAGGAATCAGGACACCCCCCCCCCCCCCACCCCCACAAACGGGGGTTTGTGTCGTGTTCCCCCCCCCCCCCGCCCCAAACCTCTTCGAGGGGGGCGGTTCTGGCGTTTTTTTCCGCCCTCCCACCCCGGGCACCCACCGGCCACGGCCATCCCCGTGCTCATGTTGTAGGTGCTGCCCGTGTTCCACATGTTCTCGGAGGGGGACGTGTAGTGGGAGCCGGGGGGGGGGCGAAGGGGTCGTCCCCGTGTACCTGGGAGGGGGGAGGTGGGGCAGCAATGAGGCCTGGGGGGGGGGGCGGCTTTTTGAGGCCCCCCCAGCCCCCCTTTCCCCCCCTGACCCTACCTGAAGAAGGGGTTTTTCAGGTCGAGGAGGTTGCTGGACTTGGAGCCCGTCTGGTCCACCTGGGCCACGATGCTGATGTCGTAGCTCTGTCTGGGGGGGGGGGGGACGGGACACAGGCTGTGAGACCCCCAACTGCGCCTGGGAGGGGGGGGAAATGGAGGGCCGGACCCCCCTGACCCCCCCATCCCGCCCCCCGGGGAGCGGCGGCAGCATCTAGGTCGCCCCCCTGACCCCCCCATCCCGCCCCCCGGGGAGCGGCGGCAGCATCTAGGTCGCCACCGGGAGCTATAAATACGCTGCCAAAACTGGGGCAGGGCCCCCCCCCCCACCCCTCCCCGGCCAAAACTGGGGCAGGGGGGCCCCCCCCCCGCCACGCCGTGTGTCCCGTCCCCCCCCCGCCACGCTGTGTGTGTGTGTGTGTGTGTGTCCCCCCTCCAAAGCTATTCCAGGCGCGGAGGGACCGCGGCAAAACCAGATGGCGGCTGGCACAACCCAAGCCGGGACGGCGGCTCCGGCAAGGGACCCCCCCGCCCCCCCGCCGCCACCACCACATCCCCTGGCTGTGGGGTGAGGGTCCCGTGCCCCCCCCCCCCGGTGCCCCCCCACCTCTTGTTGGCGATGAGGAGGCAAGTCCCTGAGAGCGTGTCGCCGGCTTTGGCGAAGAGCGGCGACTGGAAGAGGCAGCGGACCTGGTACCAGTGGGGTCAGCGGCTCGGTGGGGGCCGTCGAGAGCCACACCGTCATTCTTGGGGGGGGGGGGGGGGAGGGGGGCAATAAAAAAAAAAAAAAAAAAGAAAAAAAAAAGAAAAAAAAAAGAAAAAAAAAGAAAAAAAAAAAAAAAGAGGAAGGGGGGTGGGGGGGGTGAAACACAGCCCTGCGCCCCCCCCGCCCCCCCACCCCCCTCTCTGTCTGTGCTCCCCCCCCCCCCCCCCGCCCCCCCCCCGCCCATACGTACATGGAGCCGATGAAGGCCACGTCGAACCAGAAGGCCAAGCCGTGGACCAGCCCCGAGTGCAGCATGTGGAATTTGAAGGGGATTTCTATCCTGGAAGGCGACGCCGAGCCCGTCATCGAGCTGGTGGTGGTTGGGGGGGGGGGAAGATCCAAGCTGCCCCCCCCACCTCCCGGGGTGCCCAAAGGCTTTGGGGGGGGGGGGCTCATCCGGGCCCCTCCCCGCACCCACCTGTGCAAATCGCCTTCTTTGGCTTCTAAGAAATTCACGGTGTATTTGACGGATTTGGCCATTAAGATCCTGATATCGAAGGTGTCCTGGTTGGGGGGCGGGGGGGGGGGGGGGGGGAAAGTAAGCGTGGGGTCAGCGGTTGGGACCACCCCCCCCCCCGCTCCCGGCCCACAGGACCTCCCCCGGCTCGCCCAGAGCCCCCCCAACGGTTGCTCGTCCATCGTCCGTCTCCCCCCCCCGGCCCCGAGGAGGGGACTTGGGGGCCGCTCACCACCACGGGCTGCCTGAAATACTCGTCCACGGCCGCCCCTCGGAGCGCGGAGAGGTCGACGCCGTGGAAGGAGGGCTGGTACCTGCAGGAGGGGGGGGGGAAAATTTAAGAAGTTGGGGCGGGGGGGGGGGGGCGGCTCTGGGGGAAGGCGTAGGGATCCTCCTGTGTGTCCCCCCCCCCGCCCCCCGGGGCTGGACTCACCAGAAATTGGCCTTGGTGAACTGCTCCATGTAGAGCTGCTCGTCCGTGAACGGGGCCAAGTGGACGTCGCCGATCGTGGGGAACATGTTCCCTGGGGGGGGGGGGGAAAAGGGTCAGGGAAGCGCCCTGCTGCCCCTCCCCGGCCTCGTGGGGTACGGCAGAGCGGGAAAAGGCCCCCCAGGGTGCCAGGAACCCCCCCCCATCCCCAGGCTTGGGGGGTCCAGGAGACCGGGAAAGAGCCCCCCCCCATCCCCAGGACACCAGGAACCCCCCCATCTCCAGGCTCGTGGGGTCCAGGAAAGAGCCCCCCCCCCCTCCCCAGGACACCGGGAACCCCCCAGCCCCATGGGGGAAGCAGTCACTGGCCCTTCCCTGGGCTTATGGGGTCCAGCAGGACTGGGAAAGAGCCCCCCAGGATACTGGGAAAGAGCTCCCCCCACCCCCAGGACACCGAAGCCCCCCATCTCCAGGCTCGTGGGCTCCAGGAGACCAGGAAAGAGCCCCCCAGGACACCAGGACACCCCCACACACACGCTGGGGAAGCGCCTACTCCCCTTCCCCAGGCTCGTGGGGTCCAAGAGACCAGGAAAGAGCCCCCCCAGGACACCGGGAACCCCCCAGCCCCATGGGGGAAGCAGTCACTGGCCCTTCCCTGGGCTTATGGGGTCCAGCAGACTGGGAAAGAGCCCCCCAGGATACTGGGAAAGAGCTCCCCCCACCCCCAGGACACCGGAACCCCCCCATCTCAAGGCTCGTGGGGTCCAGCAGACTGGGAAAACGCCCTCCCCCAAGGTGCCAGGAGCCCCCTCCCCGGGCTCGTGGGGTCGCACTGTACCCAGGGAGGTAAAGAGCGTCGTCCCCCCCGCCCCGGCACACCGCGACGCCCCCCCTCGGCCCTCACCGCTGGGTTTCAGGTACTTCTTGCGTGGAGGTAGCTCTCCAGCATGCGCTCGTTGAAGAGCATGTAGCCCATGGGCTCCGAGATGATGATGTCGACCTGCTCCGGCAGCGAAACCTCCTCCACCTTCCCCGGGATCACCACGATCCGCTCCGTCAGGTTGTTGCTCTTCACCAGCACCTGCCCCGGCAAAAAAAAAAAAACAAACCACGGGGGGGTGGGACACGGGACAACGACACACACAGGCTCAGGGGGGAGCGGAGCTGCCCCACGGCTCAAGAAGCCCCCGCCAAGGATGGAGCCGCGGCGGGAGGCGGCGCTCGGCATTCCCAGTGCCATCATCCCGGCGCTACTGGGTTGTACTGGAGGGTGGCTCGAAGCCGGTGGGGGGGGGTTTGGTGTGAGAGCACCGAGTGTGGTTCGGGAGGGGGGCAGGGGGGGGGCTCACCTCGGCGTGCTGCGCCATGGTGCTGGCTTCCACCGCGTAGATCTTCCTCGCCCCGGCCTGCGCCGCGAAGAAGGAGAGGATGCCGGAGCCGCAGCCGACGTCCAGCACAATCTGGGAGGGAAAAACGGGAAGGATATGGTGAAACCACCGGCAGCGGGGGGCTCGGCGCCGGCGTCCTCCCCCCTCACAGCCAGGATGGGGGTCCTCGGGGCCGGGGAACGCCCAAAATTTGGATTCCCAAGAGGGAAAACCAAGGTGGAGGCACCGGGAAACCACCTCCCACAGCAGCGGCAGAGCCAACCGGCTCCGGAGAAGGACCCGGCGACTCCCGCAAGTCATCATCCACCCGGCTGCAAGCGCTAATTTAGAAGCTCCGCTAACGAGTTGCGCGCACGGAGGCGGCTCCGCGACCCAACCGCCGCGTTCTCCCACCTGGGCGCCGCGCCGGCAACCGCGGCGGCTTCCCAGGGCTCGGCCCCGGCCGACTTCCCAGCACGGCGGGGAAAAAGCGGGATTAAAAATGCCGCGGCCGAGCCAGCGAGCGGCACCCGAGCGCCCAAATCCTCTTTCATCCTATATTTAACCCCCCCCGATTAGGGGGAGCGGCGGTGGCACGGGGGGAAAGCGGCTACGCCCCGGTGCCGGCAGCGCGTGGCTCGTGGCCACCGTCCCTCCTCCCGCGGGGGGGGTATTAAAGCATGTTTTTGGCAAATACTAAAAATAAAACCACTAAGAAAGAGCCGGGGAAGCACCAGAACGGAGTAAAAGCGGGGAGAAAAGGAAGGAAAAGCAAAAATCCGGGGGCTTCTTCCAGCTCCGGCGGGTATTTTTGGTGGATATTAAAAATAAAACCACCATGAAAGAGTCGGGGAAGCACCGGGAGGGATTAAAAGTGGGGAGAAAAGGGAGGAAAAGGAAAAATCCAGGGGCTTCTTCCAGCTCCGGCGGGTATTTTTGGCGGATATTAAAGATTAAACCACTAAGAAAGACTCGGAGAAGCACCGGGAGGGATTAAAAGTGGGGAGAAAAAGGAGGAAAAGGAAAAATCCAGGCGATTCTTCCAGCTGTGGGGTGCCATCCCCCTCCCGGCTGAGCGTGTGGGGCGGAGCAGAGCGTGGCGGCGGGAGCCAGACCCCGAAACGGGGCAGATTTGACCCAAAACCCCCAGATTTGACCCAAAACCCCCCAGCCTTCCTTCCGCTGCTCTGACCTTGTCCTTGAAGTCGCTGTGGTTCTGCAGGATGGCTCGCTGGTAGGTGCCCGTCCGCACGTAGTCCTGCATCATGTTCTGCTGCTGGGACAGGTACCCGTAGAACTGGCCGGTGCGGGGGTGGAGGGGGGGGACACACAAACATGGGTGTCACCGGTGCCGCCGGACCCTCTGCCGGCTGCCGGGGTTGTGGGAGGGGGGTGGGGGGGGGGCTGGGCTTCCCCTCACCTGGAAATACTGCACGGCCGAGGATTCCTCCGTCCGCTCGCTGAAGACCGAGCGCTCCGTGTTGTGGCCTCGGCAGTTTTTCAGGATGTTATAAAAAGAGCAGAAATCTGGCAGGAGGGAAAACACAAGGCGGCGGGGGGGGGGGGGGCGGATTTAGCCGTGGCGGGGGTGGGGACACACACACACACACAAGGGGGGGGTTCCCCCCCCAGCCCGGGGTGGGGGACGCACCGGTGGGGGTGGCGAACTGGACGAGGACGCTGTTGCAGCCCAGGGTGATGATGAAGGACTGTTTGCCCACGCGGCTGCACTCGGTCTCCCGCGACACGGAGCACTTGAACACGCAGACGTCTTCATCTGGGGGGGGGGGGGGGAAGAGAGAAAACGGGGGGGTGGGGGGGTCAGAGCCGGGCCAACCCCCCCTCGGCAAATGTAATTAGCTTAATTAACCTCTAGGGCAACGCAAGCCCCTCGTGCGCAGCCAAGGGGGTTTGGAGCCGAAATACTGATCTTTGCACCGGGACGGGGAGCACCGGCGCCGGGGGACACACACACCCCCCCCCCCCCAAATCTGCAGGGAATCCCACCTAAATCCGCAGGGATCCCCCCGAATCCATGGGGATCCCCCCAAATCTGCAGAGAATCCCGCCTAAATCCACAGGGATCCCCCCAAATCTGCAGAGAATCCCGCCTAAATCCGCAGGGAACCCCCCAAATCCACAGGGAATCCCGCCTAAATCCATGGGGACCCCCCAAATCTGTGGGAACCCCCCCAAACCTACAGGGACCCCCCCCAAAATCCACAGGGAATCCCACCTAAATCCACAGGGAATCCCCCCAGATCCATGGGGATGCCCCCAAATCCACAGAGAATCCCGCCTAAATCCACAGGGAATCCCCCCTAATCTGTGGGGATGCCCCCAAATCTGCAGGGAATCCCGCCTAAATCCATGGGGAGCCCCCCAAATCTGCAGCGAATCCCGCCTAAATCTGCAGGGACCCCCAAACCTGTGGGAACCCCCCCAAATCCACAGGGAATCCCGCCTAAATCCACAGAAACCCCCACAAATCCATGGGGATGCCCCCATATCGGCAGGGAATCCCGCCTAAATCCACAGGGAGCCCCCCAGATCCACGGGGGAGCCTGCCTAAATCCATGGGGACCCCCAAATCCGCAGGGAATCCCCCCAAATCCGTGGGGACGCCCTATATCTGCACAGAATCCCACCTAAATCTGTGGGAACTCCCCCAGATCCGCAGAGAATCCCCCCAAATCCCGGGAATCCCCCCAAATCCACAGGGAATCCCCCCAAATCCACAGGGAATCCCCCCAAATCCATGAGGATGCCCCCAAATCCATGAGGATGCCCCCAAATCCGCAAAGAATCCTGCCTAAATCTGCAGGAATCCCCCCAAATCTGCAGAGACTCCCGCCTAAATCTGCAGACTCCCCCAAATCTGTGGGGATTCCCCTAAATCTGCGGGAATCTCCCCAAATCCATGGGGCGATCCCCCCAAATCCACAGAGAATCCCCCCCAAATCCGTGGGGAACCCCCTAAATCCAAAGGGGACCCCCCCAAATCCACAGGGACTCCCCCAAATCCATGGGGACACCCCAAAATCTGTGGGGAATGCCCACAAATCCATGGGGATGTCCCTAAATCTGCAGGGAATCCCCTCAAATCCGCGGGGACACCCCAAATCTGCAGGGAATCCCCCATAGTCCATGCGGACCCCCCCCCACATCCGCAGGGGAGCCCCCCCAAATCCATGGGGATGCCCCTAAATCCATGGGAATCCCCCCAAATCCATGGCAGACCCCCCCAATCCACAGCGAATACCCCCAAAATCCATGGGGACCCCCCCAAATCCACAGAGTATCCAGCCTAAATCCACAGGGAATCCCCCCCAAATCTGTGGAGACCCCCCAAATCTGCAGCGAACCCCCCCAAATCGGCACGGAATCCCCCCAAATCCACAGGGATGTCCCTAAATCCACAGGAATCCCCTCAAATCCACAGAGAACCCCCCCAAATCCGCAGGGAATCCCCCCAAATCCATGGGGACTCCCCCAAATCCGCAGGGAATCCCCCCAAATCCATGGGGATGCCCCCAAATCCATGGGGGGACCCCCCCCAAATCCCGGCCCCGGTGATGCCAAGCGATGCCGGGGGCAGCCGGACGGAGCCGCCGGTGGCCAAACCGGGATGAACGCCGGCCACCTCGCCGCCGGCCAGCGCAGCGTTGCCTCGTTAGCCGCTTCGGGTTAATTAGCGCCTCCAGCCCCACCGGAATAAAAACCAACACACACACACACACCCCCCCCCAACCAAAAACGAGCCGCTCCGGCAAAACCGGAGTTTCCCCCCCCCCACCGCCATCCGGCAACTCGGTCCCTCTCGCCCCTGGCCCATCGCCGGGCCGGCCACGCGGTGCGTGAAGTTGCCCAATTTGGAGCGATATGAGGAAAACTGAGCCGGGGGGTGGGGGGGTGTGGGGGGGTTCCAGCCACCCACCCCCTCCACCCCCCCCCGGCAAAGCCATTAATTATAAAAATCCCGCCGGCGGCGTTAATCAGGCTCCGGCTCGGGGCCCCCGCGCTCTTTGTAGCCGAGAAAAAGGGCCGGCAGATGCGCTGAAAGGGCAAGCGAGACCCCCCCGGCCCCGGCCACACAAAGGCTTTTCTGGCAAAAGCCTGGAAAAATTGGGGGGGGGGGGGGGGAATGGGATGGGAGGAGGGGGGGGCGCGGATGAAGGGCGGAGGGTGTGCGTCGCGCCATCACCCGGACGGCGCTCGCCAAAACGGGCGCAAAAAACTCCGATTTCGGTGCTGAAAAGTCGCTTAAAATGTTAATTTTTGGCTCAAGGGGAGATGGACACACACGCACCCCCCCCCCACGGTGTCACCGAACCCCCCCCCACGGTATCACCACTCCCCCCCCCCCCCCGGGTACTGAGCCACCGGCCCTTGTGCCTCAGTTTCCCCATCGCCCACAGCAGGCGAGGGCTCCTCTGGCCCCGGCACGTTAATTACTCGCCCCCACTAATTAATCGCACCGTTATTCCCCCCCCCACGGTGAAGCGGGGTCTCTGGCACAGCACCGGGACCACCCCCCCCACCCCCCCCCCCAAAAAAAAAAAACCCAAAAAAGAAGGAAAACAGGCAATTCTCAGACGCAGACAAAGGGAACAGCAGGAACCGGAGAGACCCCCCCCCTCCCTCCCCCCCAGCCCCACTTGTTTTTGGGGGGGGACGGGACCCCCATCTCTCAGAGCCCCCCCTCCCATTGCCACTGCCCTGCCCACGGCGGGGGGGGGGGGGGGAACACGACGGCACTGGCACCCCCCCACCGACGCGGACTCGCTGGCCCCCAGAGCGCCCCCCACCCCCCCAGAGGGCACCCAGCCCCCCAGGCCCCCACCCATTCAAGCCCTACAAGCCCAGCCCCCCCCCCCCGACACCCCCATCCTTTCTGGCCCCCCAAGTCATTTCTGTCCCCCCCAGCCCCACATACATGACCCCCAGCCCCTACCCCCCCCATTCCCATACACCCCTCTGGGCCCCCCCCCCTAAGTCACTTCTGCCCCCCAGCCCCACACGACCCCCTGAGCCCCCCAAGCCATTTCTCCCCCCCCAAATCATTCCCCCCCGCCATCCCCACACCCCCCCGAATCACTTCTGCCCCCCCATCCCCACACGACCCCCCCCAGCCCCCCAAGCCATTTCTCCCCCCCAACGACCCCACAGGCCCCCCAACCCATTTGTCGCCCCATCCCCACACGACCCCCTGAGCCCTCCAAGCCATTCCCCCCCCCAGGCCGTTTCCCGCCCCCCCATCCATCCCCACACCCCCAGGCCCCCCCAGTCACTTCTGCACCCCCATCCCCCCACGACCCCCCCAGCCCCCCAAGCCATTTCTCCCCCCCCACGCCCCCCCAGGCCCCTAATCCCGACAGGACCCCCCGAGCCCCCAACCCATTCCCCCCCTCTCCCATCTCCCCCCCCCATCCCCCCTCCCCAGGCCCCCCAAGCCATTTCTCCCCCCCCACATCCCCACAGGCCCCCACTCCCCACACGACCCCCCAAGCCATTTCCCCCCCTCCCATCCCCACATCCCCCCCCACACGCCCCCCCTCCATCCCCACACCCCAGGCCCCCCAACCCATTTCCCCCCCCCCCCATCCCCACACGACCCCCCGAGTCCCCCAAACCATTTCTCCCCGCCCCACATCCCCACAGGCCCCCACTCCCCACACGACCCCAACCCATTTCCCCCCCGCTCCCATCCCCACATCCCCCCACGCCCCCCCTCCATCCTCGCCCCCCAGGCCCTCCCCGCCAGGCCTCCCCCCGCCGCCCCGCCCGCACTCACGGCCGTAGAGCGCCAGCCCGGCGCTGTCGGGGCCGGTGCGGACCTCGAGGCGCAGCGGCTGCTGCTCCTGGTGCCGCTGGATCTCGCCGTTGGCGTCCCCGATGGTGAGGAGCCGCACGCCGGGGAACACCGACACCGCGGCCATCTTGGAGCCGCCGCCGCCCCCCCCCCTCCCCTCCCCGCCCCCGCCCCGCGCTCGCGCCGCGCGCCACGCCCCGCCCCGCCCGGACACGCCCCCCCCCCCCCCCCCCCCCTCCCGGCAAACAGCGCCCCCTGCCGGACGGGCGGCCCGCACGCGCCGCCGCACCGGCACCGGGCACCGCCACCGGCACCAGAGACCGGGCACCACCACCGAGGAAAGGCACCGGAGAGCGGGAGCAGGGACCGGGACCAGCACCGGGCACTGCCACCGAGGAACGGCACCGGAGAGTGGGAGCAGGGACCGGGACCGGCACCGGGCACTGCCACCGGGGACCGGGCACTGCCACCGAGGAACGGCACCGGGCACCGGCGAGCAGGAGCAGGGACCGGGAGTGGCACCAGGGAGCGGGACCGGCACCGGGCACTGCCACCGGGGAAAGGCACCGGAGAGCGGGAGCAGGGACCGGGACCAGCACCGGGCACTGCCACCGGGGACCGGGCACTGCCACTGAGGAACGGCACCGGGCACCGGCGAGCAGGAGCAGGGAGCGGGAGTGGCACCAGGGAGCGGGACCGGCA
Source organism: Rissa tridactyla (assembly GCF_028500815.1). Classification (NCBI taxonomy): domain Eukaryota; kingdom Metazoa; phylum Chordata; class Aves; order Charadriiformes; family Laridae; genus Rissa; species Rissa tridactyla. The sequence goes on along the minus strand of NC_071490.1, from coordinate 523,723 downwards.
CCGGGCACTGCCACCGGGGAACGGCACCGGAGAGTGGGAGCAGGGACCGGGACCGGCACCGGGCACTGCCACCGGGGACCGGGCACTGCCACCGAGGAACGGCACTGGGCACCGGCGAGCAGGAGCAGGGACCGGGAGAGGTACCAGGGAGCGGGACCGGCACCGGGCACTGCCACCGGGGAACGGCACCGGAGAGTGGGAGCAGGGACCGGGACCAGCACCGGGCACTGCCACCGGGGACCGGGCACTGCCACCGAGGAACAGCACCGGCGAGCAGGAGCAGGGACCGGGAGTGGCACCAGGGAGCGGGACCGGCACCGGGCACTGCCACCGGGGAACGGCACCGGAGAGTGGGAGCAGGGACCGGGACCAGCACCGGGCACTGCCACCGGGGACCGGGCACTGCCACCGAGGAACGGCACCGGGCACCGGCGAGCAGGAGCAGGGACCGGGAGTGGCACCAGGGAGCGGGACCGGCACCGGGCACTGCCACCGGGGAAAGGCACCGGAGAGTGGGAGCAGGGACCGGGACCAGCACCGGGCACTGCCACCGGGGACCGGGCACTGCCACCGAGGAACGGCACCGGGCACCGGCGAGCAGGAGCAGGGACCGGGAGTGGCACCAGGGAGCGGGACCGGCACCGGGCACTGCCACCGGGGAACGGCACCGGAGAGTGGGAGCAGGGACCGGGACCGGCACCGGGCACTGCCACCGGGGACCGGGCACTGCCACCGAGGAACGGCACCGGGCACCGGCGAGCAGGAGCAGGGACCGGGAGTGGCACCAGGGAGCGGGACCGGCACCAGGCACTGCCACCGGGGAAAGGCACCGGAGAGTGGGAGCAGGGACCGGGACCAGCACCGGGCACTGCCACCGAGGAACGGCACCGGGCACCGGCGAGCAGGAGCAGGGACCGGGAGAGGTACCAGGGAGCGGGACCGGCACCGGGCACTGCCACCGGGGAAAGGCACCGGAGAGTGGGAGCAGGGACCGGGACCGGCACCGGGCACTGCCACCGAGGAACGGCACCGGCGAGCAGGAGCAGGGACCGGGAGTGGCACCAGGGAGTGGGACTGGCACCGGGCACTGCCACCGGGGAACGGCACCGGAGAGTGGGAGCAGGGACCGGGACCAGCACCGGGCACTGCCACCGGGGACCGGGCACTGCCACTGAGGAACGGCACCGGGCACCGGCGAGCAGGAGCAGGGACCGGGAGTGGCACCAGGGAGCGGGACCGGCACCGGGCACTGCCACCGGGGAACGGCACCGGAGAGTGGGAGCAGGGACCAGGACCTGCACCGGCACCAGGCACTGCCACCAGGGACCGGGCACTGCCACCGGGGAACGGCACCGGACACTGGCACAGGGGAGCAGGAGCAGGGAGCGGGACCGGAACCAGGCACCGCCACCGGGGACTGGGCACTGCCACCGAGGAACGGCACCGGGCACTGCCACCACTGGGGACCGGGAACTGCTACTAAGGAACGGCACCGGGGACCGGCACCAGGGATCAGGAGCAGGGACCGGGACCAGCACCGGGCACTGCCACCGGGGAGCAGGACCAGCAGCAGGGACCGGGCACTGCCACCGAGGAACGGCACCGGGGAGCGGGACCAGGCACTGCCACTGGCACCGGGCACCGCCAGCAGGAACCAGCACCGCAGAGCAGGGAGTGGGACCCAGCACCGGGGAGCGGGCACTGCCACCGGGGAGCGGGGACCAGCACCAGGGACCGGGGAGCAGGCCCTGCCACCGGAGACCGGGCACTGCTACCGAGGACTGGCACTGGGGAGCAGGACCAGCACCAGGCACTGCCACCAAGGACCGTCACCGGAGAGCAGGACTGGCACCAGGGACCGGACAGTGCTACCAGCACCAGACACTGCCACCGGGGACCGACGTCATCACCAGGAAGCGGGCACTGCCACCAGAGAGCAGCACCGTCACCGGGGAGCTGGCACAGCCCCTGGGGAGTGGCACCGGCATCAGGGACCGACATGAGCACTGGAGACTGGGCACTGCCACCAAGTACTGGCACCGGGGACCAAGCACTTGCCACTGGCACTGCCACCGGGGACCGAAGCCAGGGAGCGGGAACCGTCACCGGGTACCAACATCAGGGACCAGGCGCTGCCATCACCACCGGGCACTGCCACCAGCAGCGGGGAGTGCCACCGGCACCGGGGACCGGCACCAAGGACCAGATACTGCCACCGGCACTGGGGCTGGCACCGGTGAGCAGGCACTGCCACCAGGTACTGGCACCCAGACTGCGTACTGCCACCGGCACCGGGTACCGGCACTGGGTACTGGCACCAGGAACGGCCACCGGCCCTGGGCAATGGGCACCGGGAAGGGCAGGGGCACCAGGCATTGCTACCAGCAACGGCACCGGGCACAGACAGCACTGGATAACGGGCACTGCACGCGGTGCCGTGTGAGCACCGGGCATGGCAGGGACACGGCACCCACATCCTGCACCGACACTGGGGGCAAACACCTTTATTGACACCGGAGCCGGCTCCGGAGACGCCCCGGCACAGACACAGCGACTCAGGGCACCCAGCCCGGCTCTGCCACGCAGGATGGGGTGAGGAGGAGGAAGGCCATTTGCCGGCACCAAACTGCCAGCAATGCGTCAGCACCTCTCCCGTGCCGGGGGTCTCACCGGCAGCACCAGGAAGCCCCCGGTGCCTCGCCGACCTTGACCCCACGCGGCCCCCTCCCTCGCGGTGCTGCCGGGGGCTCCTCACGCTCTCCAGCAAAAGGGTGCCGTGGCGAGCGCCGGCAGAGACAGCACCACCGCAGCTCACGCCAAGGACCTGAAGGTGCTGAAGTGGGGTGCAGCGGGGGGGGACGCCCGGGGGTCTATCTGCGGGGACGTGCCAGTGCCATCACCAGGTCCCGGTGGCATGTTCTGGCAGGGAGGGAGAGGTGAGGGTGAGCTGGGGTGGACACCGGCAGCCGGGTGACCCCAAAACCAAGCCAGGGCAGGCACGGGGACTCACCACGCTGACGGCGTAGATGCAGTTGTCATAGGAAAGCTCTGTGGAGACAAAAAAAAAGGGTCAAAAAGGATGGGTTTTGGGGTGCCGGCAGAAGCGGCACCGCCCCGGCGCGGGGGTCTGGGCCTTACCGGTGGTGGGGTATCGCGTCTCCGTCCAGCACGACGCCGGCTGCCTGCAAGGAGAAGGGTGGTGGGAGCGCGGCGGGCAGGGAGGAGGCAGCGGGGACCCGGTGCCGGCGGGGGTACGGGGGGGTCCCAGGGCGGCTTAGCCATGGTGGCACCAGCTCCGGCCGCTCTCACCTCTTTGCCCGCTGTCTCCTGGCCTCAGCTGGCGAGAGAGAAAACAGAGACGGGTGGAGGCGCAGCCGGGCTCAGCCACGGGGGCGGCCGGAGCCATGTGGTGACACCAGGGGGGACCCAGCGGTGCCTTAAACCCGGTTCTCCCCCAACCACGACCTCCCCCCGGCAGGTCCCTGCCACCAGTGACGCGCCCAGAGCTGGCAGGGATGGAGAAGGGATGCGCCTGCCAGCACTGAGCCCCAAGATGCCGATCGCTGTGGGCACAGCCGGGACCCGGCTGGGCACGGCCACGCTGCTGAGAGCCCCTGTGCCCCACGCACCTTGCCAGGCTGCCACCGCCGCCGCCGCCAGCAGCAGCAGGACCAGGCTGGCCATGCTGACGGCAACCGGGAGAAGCCAGGACTGATCTGGAAGGGAAGAGAGAACATCACTCGCTGGGAAAACCCCGCGCAGCCACTGAGCGTCACCGGGAAAAAGCCACCAGCGCTGCCGCCGTGCCGGTACCTTGCCGCAGAGTGGTGGAGGTTGGTAAGGGATGGCCAGTATCAGCGGTGGTGGAGGGATGACAGCCGGCGTCACTCGAAGCTGGGGAGAAACACGCCGAATTTGGGTCGGTTGCATTCCCAGTGCCCCACCCGCCGCCCCCAGCATCCCCCCCACCCGCACCATTCACCACGATCTCCATGCTGAACGCCGACACCTGCCAGGCGCTGCTGTTGTGGCTCCGGTACCGGCACCGGTAGCACCGGGAGGCCGGGGTGGCTTCATCCAGGGTGAAATCAACTCTGTGCTCGCCCGGCTCGGCAGAGATGCTCTGTGTGGGAACGCTGGCGCCCACCGCAAAGAGCTCGAAGGTGCTGCCGGCATAGCTGCGTGGGGCGAAGCAGGTGATTTTCGGGGGACCCCCGTCCTCCGGAGAGAGGAGCCCAAGCGGTGGTGGGGAGAGCGTTGGCGCTGTCACGGCCCCTGGAGAGAGGGACAGGAGCCAGATCCCACCGTCAAGCACCCAGCGCAGTGGCTGATTCCCACCCAAACTCGGGCGGAGAAGAGGAAAAAGTACCTGCCACGAGGAGCAGAAACTCCAGCTTCATCATCCTCCTCCTCCCGGATCAGGGATTCCAGAGACCCCCTGGCACCAGAGGGTTCAGTTCTCAGCTGAAAAGAAGAAGAAAGAGGATTTTGCTCAAGATGAAATTTCATCACCCAGGAAGGAAATGACAGAGAGTCCCCGACTACAGATTTGGGTTATTTTTTTCCCCCCCTTCATTGCACAAAAAAGGCTTTTTCCACCCAGTGACCAGAGTGGTGCAAGCTCGGCTCTGCGCAAAACAGGCTCCTCACAGAGGACGTGATTTCCTGGGGCTCCCTCCCCAATTATCCCAATGAGATAGTTTAAAAAAAAAAAAAAAAAAAAAAGGTGTAAATGTGCGTAATGAGGTGCCACTCAGGAGTGACACCCAGATGGGACCCTAACCCAGACCCCCGAGGGGGTGATGACGGGGAGACGCACCTCCTTGGGGCTGATGATACGGGCACAAAACGAGGGGCCGTTCCTGGAGTCCCCGACCCCGAGGGACGCGATGGCATAGGCTGGGCTGGTACTGTGGCATGGGGAGAGCTGGGGCAGAGGCAGCGGCGGCAGAGACCGTGTGCCGGATGCACCCCCCACACCCGCTTCCTCCTGCAGCCGCCCCGAAGCTGCGAGGAATCGGGGCTGAGGGGTCAGGTTGCGGCCGGGCTGTGGCCCTGTGGCCCCGTTTCCCTGGGAGGGTGAGGCTGAGGCCCGGGGTTGAGCCGGTGTCAGGCTGGGGAACAGCCCCACACCCCAACATTGCTCACAGAGTCCCCCCCGGTCTGCCCCCCGGCCCCTCAAACTGCCCCAAGACCTCCCAAATCTGCCCCAGAGCACCTGAATCTGCCCCTAACCACCCAAATTTGCCCTGGGACGTCATAAATCTGCCCCATGGCCCCTCAAATCTTCCGCAGGTCCTCCCAAAACTGCCCCAGTCCCCCCAGATCTGCCCCATACCAAGCAAATCTGCTCCACGGGCCCCAAATCTGCCCCAGGACTCCCCAAATCTGTCTCAGGAGCCCCCAAGTCTTCCTCAGGACCTCCCAAATCCGCCCCAGGACCTCCCATATCTGGCTCAGGAGCCCCCAAGTCTTCCTCAGGACCTCCCAAATCCACCCCAGGACCCCCCATATCTGGCTCAGAGCCCCCCAGATCTGCCCCTAACCACATAAATCTGCTTCAGGGCCCCTCAAAGCTGCTCCAGGCCTCACCAGATCTGCCCCAGGGCCTTCCAAATCAACCCCAGGGCGCCCCAGATCTGCCCCTAACCACGTAAACCTGCCCCAGGGCTCATCAAATCCACACATAACCACCCAAACTTGCCCCAGAGCCTCCCAAATCGGCCCCAGGCCCCTACCAAATCTGCCCCTAACCACCTAAATCCGCCTCGGCACCCCCCAAACCTCCAAATAATCATCCAAACTTGCCCCAGAGCCTCCCAAATCAGCCCCAGGGGCCCCCGAATCTGCCCCTAACCACCTAAACCTGCCTCGGGACCCACCAAATCCACATATAACCACCCAAACTTGCCACAGGACGCCCTAAATATGCCGCCGGGTCCCCCCCGCGGTGCACTGTGGGAGACGGGCTCCCCTCAGCAGCGGCCCCGGCGCCCGGGCTGAGGAGGGGGGAGGGCCCTGGTCCAGGCCGACCAATGAGAAGCCAGAACGCCAGGCGCCGGCAGGGACCAGCCAATGAGCGGAGAGGATTCCGGCCCCGAGGACCCCGGCCCGCGGGGCGGCCCCCGGCGGGGCCTGAAGCCCCGCCGCGCCGCTCCCGCCTCAGGCGCCCGCCGCGGCCACTCCTCTTCTCCTCGCCGGGTCCTTGGCGGGGGGCGGGGCCTGCCTTAAAGGCGCCGCGGGCAAAGATGGCGGCGCGCTGGCTGTGGCTGCTGGCGCTCTGGGCCCGGCCCGCCGCCGCCCCGCCGCCGCCCGACGCCGAGGTGACCTTCGTGCTGCCCGCCGGCCGCCGGGAGTGCTTCTACCAGGGCGCGCCCGGCAACGCCTCCATGGAGGCCGAGTACCAGGTACCGGAGGGGGCGGGGCCTGTGAGGGGCCGGTACCGAAGGGGGTGGGGCCTGTACCGGAGGGGGCGGGGCCTGAGACGAGTCGGTACCGAAGGGGGTGGGGCTGGTACCGGGGGGGCGGGATCCGGGAGGAGCAGGTACCGGAGGGGGCGGGGCCTGGGATGAGCCGGTACCGAAGGGGGTGGGGCCGGTACCGGAGGGGGCGGGATCGGTACCGGGGGGCGTGGCCTGTGAGGGGCCGGTACCGGGGGATCTGGTCCGGTACTGGGGTGGGGGGGGGAGTTGGGGCCTGGGGTGGGTCTGTAACGGGAAGCTGGAAGCAGCGCTGCCCTGGGGAGGTACCGGGAGCGGGGGGAGCCGGTACCGGGGGGGGTACCGGGAGGAGGGGGAGGGGGTGTCCCCGGTGTCCCGGTGTCCCGGTGTCCCGGTGACCCCGTCCCCGGTGGCGCAGGTGATCGGCGGGGCCGGGCTGGACGTCGACTTCTCCCTGGAGAGTCCCTCGGGGCGGCTGCTGGTCCGGGAGCACCGGCGCTCCGACGGCGCCCACACGTGAGCCCCCCCCCGCCGGGGCCGTGTCTGTGTGTCCCCCCCCCGGGGCTGTGTCGTGTTCCCCCCCCCCCGCCCCCCAATTCCCGGGACCCCGCTCCCCCTTTCCCACGTTTCCCCCCCTATTCCCATGGTTCCCCCTCCCCCCATTCCCGTGGGTGTCCCCCCCCCCATTCCGGTGTCTCCCGCCTTGTCCGTATTTTCTCCCTCCCCTCCTCGTGTGTCCCCCCCAATTCCCATGTTTCCCCCCCCCATTTCCATAGTCCCCCCCCCATTCCCGTGTCCCTTCTCCCCCTTTCCCATATTCCCTCTCCCCCATTCCTGTGTTTCCCCCCCCTATTTCCGTGTCCCCCCCCGTTCCCGTGTCCCCTCTCCCCCTTTCCCACGTTTTCCCCCTTATCCATGCCCCCCCCCGCCCCTTGTCCATATTTTCTCCCTCCCCTTCTTGCGTCCCCCCCGTTCCCGCGGGTCCCCCCCATTCCCGTGTCCCCTCTCCCCCAATTCCCATGTTTCCCCCCCCATTTCCATAGTCCCCCCCCGTTCCCGTGTCCCTTCTCCCCCTTTCCCATATTCCCTCTCCCCCATTCCTGTGTTTTCCCCCCCCTATTTCCGTGTCCCCCCCCGTTCCCGTGTCCCCTCTCCCCCTTTTCCCATGTTTTCCCCCTTATCCGTGTCCCTTCTCCCCCTTTCCCATATTCCCTCTCCCCCATTCCCGTGTTTTCCCCCCCTATTTCCATGTCCCCCCCGTTCCCGTGTCCCCTCTCCCCCTTTTCCCATGTTTCCCCCCCCCATTTCCATAGTCCTCCCCCTTTCCCATATTCCCTCTCCCCCATTCCCGTGTTTCCCCCCCCTATTTCCGTGTCCCCTCTCCCCCTTTCCCATGTTTTCCCCCTTATCCATGTCCCCCCCCCACCCTTGTCCATATTTTCTCCCTCCCCTTCTTGCGTCCCCCCCGTTCCCGTGGGTCCCAGCCATTCCCGTGTCCCCTCTCCCCCTTTTCCCATGTTTTCCCCCTTATCCGTGTGTCCCCCCCCAGGCCCATGGTCCCCCCCCCCCACCTCCATATTTTCTCCCTCCCCTTCTCATGTCCCCCCAGTTCCCGTGTCCCCTCTCCCCCTTGCCCGCGTTCCCCGTCCTCTACCATCACCCCCCCCGTCCCCGTCCCCCCCCCCCTTGTCCCCATCCCTGTCCCCCCCCCACTGACCCCTCTGTCCCCCCCCCCAGCGTGGAGCCCACCGAGGCCGGCGACTACAAGCTCTGCTTCGACAACTCCTTCAGCACCATCTCGGAGAAGTTGGTTTTCTTCGAGCTGCTCTTCGACGCCCGCCCGGAGGAGGAGGAGGAGGAGGAGGAGGAGGAGGAGGCGGGGGGGGGAGGAAGGCGAGGGCTGGCCGGCGGCGCCCGAGGACGCGCTGGACGTCAAGATCGAGGACATCAAGGTGGGGGGGGACGAGGGGGGGGTGAAAAAGGGGAGATTGCGGGGAGAAATTCGCGACCGTGAATCCTGGGATTCCAGCAGGGTTCCTGGAGGGTTCCCCAAGGATTCCAGGAGGGTTCCACAAGGATTCCCCCCCCCCCCCCCAGGAATCCAGGAGGGTTCCAGGAAGGTTCCCCAAGGATTCCGGGAGGATTCCACGAAGAAAGATTTCCCCCACCCCAGGAATCCAGGAGAGTTCCCCAAGGATTCCGGGAGGATTCCATGAGGATTTCCCCCCCCACCCCATTCCTCCAGGAATCCAGGAGGGTTCCAAGAGAGTTCCCCAAGGATTCTGGGAGGATTCCACAAAGATTTCCCCCCCACCCCATTCCTCCAGGAATCCAGGAGGGTTCCCCCCACCCAGGAAACCAGGAGGAATCCAGAATCCAGGAGGGTTCCAGGAGGATTCCACAAAGATTCCCCCACCACCACCCCGAGGAGTCCAGGAGGAATCCAAGGATTCCGCGAGGACCAAGAGGGTTCCCCAAGGATTCCGGGAGGATTCCACAAGGATTCCAACCCACCCCCAGGAATCCAGGAGGGTTCCAGGAGGGTTCCCCAAGGATTCTGGGAAGATTCCACAAGGATTTCCCCCCCACCCTGTTCCTCCAGGAATCCAGGAGGGTTCCCCAAGGATTCCACAAAGATTTTTCTCCCCCCCACGAATCCAGGAGGGTTCCAGGAGGGTTCCCCAAGGATTCTGGGAGGATTCCACAAAGATTTCCCCCCCACCCCCCACCCCATTCCTCCAGGAATCCAGGAGGGTTCCAGGAGAGTTCCCCAAGGATTCCAGGAGGATTCCCTCCACCCGGGAAACCAGGAGGAATCCAGAAGCCAGGAAGGTTCCAGGAAGGTTTCCCCAAGGATTCCCCAAGGATTTTCCCCCCTCCCTTCCCCCAGGAATCCATCGAGACCATGAAGAGCCGCCTGGATCGGAGCATCCAGATGCAGACGCTGCTCCGAGCTTTCGAGGCTCGAGACCGGAATCTTCAGGAGAACAACCTGGGCCGGGTGAACTTCTGGTCGGCCGTGAACTTGGGGCTGCTGCTGGTGGTGGCCGTTCTCCAGGTCTACACGCTCCGGAGCCTCTTCCAGGACAAGCGGACGGTGCGGACGTAGACAGGGGACGGGGACGGACACACGCACGGAATATTCCGGAGCCGGGACACCCCCCCTACTCCGCCACAGCTGCCGTTTCTCCCTCCCGGCGGGGATTAAACCCACCCAGTTCTACCCCGGTGTCTTGGAGAATCCCGGGGGGAAGGGGGGGGGGGGGTTTTGGGGTGAAACCCCCCGCGTTTAATCACTGCAGGGTCTCAGATCCGCCGCCTCCGAGTGGTTTTGGGATGGAATCCCTTTATTCTGGGCACGCTGGGAGTCGCGGGGATGCATCCTGGGGATCCCCCCGGGGGTGGTTTTATGGGCTCAGCTGCGGCCTGGGATCGGCCAAACTCCTCGGGATCAGCTCCGCCGGGAGGGAAAAGGTCCCGGAGGAGCCGGGAAGGACTTTGCCCCGGGAAAAGGTTCCGCGCTGGCTCCGATACGGCCCGACGAGCTGCTCCCCCGGTGCCGGAGCCCCGGGGCTCGGCCGAACGCCCAGGAAGGACCCACCGGGTCCCTCCGGCTTCGGGGAAAACCGGGATTTTCCTTGGCAGAGCTGGGATTTCTCCCCCACTCCTGCCCCCAGGAACCCCCCCGCGGCTGCAGGGTTGGTGGGGAGGGGCTGCAGGGGACCGAATCCCACCCGACGGACAAAATCCAGCGGGAAAAATACCCAGAAAAGGGAATTTAAGCAGGAAATATGCCCGTAAATGGGGGGGGGGGGGGCTGCTGCGGGGCCGGTGGAGCTCAGAAGGGCCGAGGGGGGGGGTTGGGGGGGGCGGCGAAGGAGCCGGACGCCTGGTTTTGGGGAAAAAAAGAGCAGAAAAAAGAGCGGTTAGAGATGGGGACCCCCCCCCCCCCCCCAGGCTGGGGGGAGATGGGGGGGGGGCCCCGGCACAATTCCTGCTCGCCCACCGAGTCCCGGCCTGGGGCCTGGAGGAGGTTTGGCCACTGAATCCCCCACTCCGGCTACCGAGTCCTGTCCTGGGCCTGGAGGAGGTTTGGCCACTGAATCCCCCACTCCGGCTACCGAGTCCTGTCCTGGGGCCCGGAGGAGGTTTGGCCACCGAATCCCGTGGTCTGGCCACCGAGTCCCATCATGGGTTCCGGAGGAGGTTTGGCCACCGAATCCCGTGGTCTGGCCACCGAGTCCCATCACAGGTTCCGGAGGAGGTTTGGCCACCAAATCCCCCACTCCGGCCACCGAGTCCTGGCCTGGGACCCAAAGGAGGTTTGGCCACCAAATCCCACGCTCTGGCCACCAAGCCCCATCACGGGGCCTGGAGGAGGTTTGGCCACTGAATCCCGCAGTCTGGCCACCGAGTCCCTGCCTGGGGCCCAGAGGAGGTTTGGCCACCGAGTCCCGTGCTCCGGCCACTGAGTCCCGTCCTGGGGCGGCCGAGCTCTGGTTCCTCCTCCGGTGCCGGTTCCGACTTACAGCGGGGGGGGGTGGGAGGGGGTGGGGGTGCGGTTTGGGGCAAATAATAAAAATTTTGGGTTTTCAACAGCCACTTTGAGGAGCTGGGGCAGAGACGACCCGTTCCCGGGGAGGGGGGGGAGGCTGCGGTGACACCCCCGTCCCGCAGGAGGCAGGCAGCTCATGGAGAGCAACGGCCCCCCCCCCCCCATCCCACCCCCCCAGAGCCCCCTCCGCCCGAGACCCCCCCCCAAAACTCCCCCCCATTCGGGACCCCCCCAAAAAACTCCATTCGGGCCCCCCCGCAAGCGCCCTTGATTCAAGACCCCAAAAACCCCCTGGATTTGAGCCCCCCCCCCCAAAATACTCCCCTGGATTCGAGCCCCCCCCCCCCCCCCCCCGCAAAAGCGCCTTTGATTTGACCCCCCCCCCCGCAAAAGCCCCCTCGATTTGAGACACCCCCCCCCCCTTTTTGATTCGATCCCCCCCCCCCCAAAAGCCCCCTGGATTCGTGCCCCCGCCCCCGCGATTGGCAGCAGCAGGCGGAGGAAAGAGCGAGACCGACCCCCCCCCCGACCCCCCCCCAAAAAAAAAACCCCAGAGATTTCCGCCGCCGCATTCGCTTTTTTTTTTTTTTTCCCCTTTATTTTATTTTTTTTAATTTTATTGATTTTTTTTTTTTTCCTTTTTTCGGTTCATTAATCGGATACAGACCGGAGGCACTTAACGCTGGGGGGGGATTGGAGGGGGGGGGTTTGGGCAGCCGAGGTGAGCGAAGGGGGGGGGGGCAACACCGGCCGGGACCCCCCCCAGCCATGGGGAGGGGGGGGGTTGGGGGCGAGAGCCACCTCCACGGCACCGAGCAGCCCCCCCAAAGCCGGGGGGGGTCCGACCGGGCTCGTTAATGGATTAATTGCCGGGGGGGACACACACACCTCGTTGCCTTGGGGGGGGGGGGGAGGAAGGCGGCCCCCCCCCACGCCCCCCCCCACGCTCCCGGCTGGGGCTGGAGTCGCTGTTTGTAAAAACCTACGTTTTTTTCGTCGCGTTTGGGGTTTTGTTTTTGTGTTTTTTTTTTAAATTTCAATTTTCCTTTTTTTTTTTTTAAACTTTTTTTTTTTTAATTTTTTTTTTTTTTTTTTTTTTTTTTTTTTTAATACAATTTCATAAAGTCCGTAAAAATATTTACAACCTCCCGCTCCCAGCCGGAGCCCGGTGGGGGGGGGGGGGGGCGGAGGGGGGCAAGGGGGGGGGGACACAACACACACAACCCCCCCCCACCCCGGTTCTAAGGCAACGGGGGGGGGGCCGGAATTATTTGGGGCGACCGGACCCCCAAAACGACCCCGGGGGGGGGGGGCTGAAGGCAGCGGAGAGGAAGGAACCCCCCCCCCCCCCTCCTCCTCGGCGCACCCCCCCAAACGGGG
>NC_071490.1:469904-510848 GCF_028500815.1 Rissa tridactyla | reverse complement strand
GGCCGGCGGCCGTCCCGGCGGCAGGACGATGGAGGGGGGTCTGCGCTGCGGCGGGGGGCTGCGGAGGAGAGAAAAACAAAACAAAACAAAACAAAAAACAACCCACCTTTAGGGAAGGGGAAAAAAAAAACCCCAAACAACCCCGAATCCACGTTATCCCGCGGGTTCCCACAGCGTCCTCCCGGGGGAAGCGGAGGGAGTGTGGGGTGGATGAACGGACAGCGGGGGGGAGGGAAAACCGGTTGAAAGGCCCTCAGAGGGTGGGGATTAGGGGCACAGAGTCGAGTTGGGCGTCGGTGCGAGTGGTGTTCCCCAGGGGTCAGTGCTGGGCCCAGTCCTCTTCAATGTCGTCATCAATGGCCTGGATGAAGGGACAGAGCGTCCCCTCGGCAGGTTTAGAGGTGACACAAAGCTGGGGGGGTGGCCGACACCCCGGAAGGCCGTGCCGCCATCCAGAGAGACCTGGCCAGGCTGGAGAGTTGGGCAAAGAGGAACCTTATGGAATTCAAGAGGGGCAAGCGCAGGGTGCTGCACCCGGGGAGGAATAACCCCCCGCAGCAGGACAGGTTGGGGGTGACCTGCTGGAGAGCAGCTCGGTGGGGAGAGACCTGGGAGTGCTGGGGGCCGACGGGACGGCCATGAGGCAGCGATGGGCCCTGGTGGCCAAGAAGGCCAGTGGCATCCTGGGGGGCATGAAGAAGAGCGTGGCCGGCAGGTGGAGGGAGGTCATCCTCCCCCTCTGCTCTGCCCTGGGGAGGCCGCAGCTGGAGTTGTGGGTCCAGTTCTGGGCTCCCCGGGTCAAGAGGGACAGGGAACTGCTGGAGAGGGGACAGCAAAGGGCTACCGAGATGCTGAGGGGACGGGAACGTCTCTCTGCTGAAGAAAGGCCGAGGGATTTGGGGCTTTTTGTCTGGAAAAAAGACGGCTGAGGGGGGATCTTAAAGGGTGGGTGTGAGGAGGATGGGGCCAGGCTCTTCTCAGTGGTGCCCGGGGACAGGACAAGGGGTAACGGGCACAAACGTGAGCATGGGAAGTTCCACCTAAACAGGAGGAACTTCTTGACTCTGCGGGTGGCAGAGCCCTGGCACAGGCTGCCCAGAGAGGTGGGGGAGTCTCCGTCTGTGGAGCCATCCCAAACCCGCCCGGACGCGTTCCTGTGCCGCCTGCTCTGGGTGACCCTGCTCTGGAGGGGGTTGGAGGAGATGATCTCCAGAGGGCCCTTCCAACCCCTACCATCCCGTGATTCCTGTCTCCGGTCGAAGGTACCTGTGGCCGCTGCTGGTCTGAAGCCAGGTGTCGTCCACGGGGGGGGGGACGGGGGTGGAGACGGTGCTGGTGCTGATGTCCCCGATGATGTTCAAGGCTTCTTTGAGAGCGTGGTACATGCGGAGCATGTCGTCCCGGCGTTGCGCCTGGTCCGCCGACTCCTCCATCAGGCTGCTCTGGTCGGCCGAGGAGTACAGGTAGGCCAGGAGCTCCGAGTGGATGAAATCCTTGGTCTGAAAGGAAAGGAAAAGCGAAAAATTAGCCCCAAAATGCCAACGGGGTGGGTGCAGGAGGAGAGGGAGGAGACGGAGGCGCAGGGCTCATGGGGACGCCTCTCCCGCGCAGCCCCGACATCCCCGTCCGAGCGTCTCCTCGAGCACAAAGCCATAAAAACGAGGAACGGAAAGTTCCTCCGATCCCATCGTTCCGGCCCCGGCCCCGACGCAGCCCCCTCCGATTCCCACCGGGTTGGGGAACGTCTTCTTCCCCCCGCCCGCCCGCCCCCACCCCCCAAAATCGCCGTCGCCCAGCGCGGCCGCTCACGTTATTTATCATGAGGTGCATGATGGTCTTTGGCATGAGGTCCCGGATGGATTTGTTGATGATGCCGACGTAGGAGTCGACGAGGTTGCGGATGGTTTCCACCTGGCGTTCCAGCTGGGGGTCCATGGAGAAGGTGTTCTCCTGGGCGCCCTCCTCGCTCTCCGTCTGCGCGGGAAAAGGCGAAGGCGCAAAGTTACGCACCCGGAAAGCGACCCCCCCCACCCCCCGGCTCCGCTCCGCGCTCATTCCACCTCTTTTTTCTTTTTTTTGGGAAAACAAGCGTTTAGTTCGTAGCCCGGAAGGGCCAGATCCCACCGATCCCACGAAAGGAGTGCCGCATTAGAAAATTCCGTCGTCTTTCGCGATACCGTGGCGTTTTTCCGGGATATCCGAGAACCCACTGAGCCCCACATCGGACCCCAAAACCAAGAGTTCCCGAGACCGAAGGCTCGTCCCGGGCTGGGCTCGTGGCCCCTGGGGCCGGCCGGCTCCGTGGGGGGCTCGGGCAAGTCAGAGGGACGTGTTTACTTGGTCTTTCTCCGGATAAACTCCCGCTCGGAGGAAGGAGGCTTTCCAGCTGTCCACGTCTTCTTGGGAATCGCAGGCCAGCTCGATCTGACGCAGATCCTTGTAGACGTTCCTGGTGGGGGAGAAGGAGCGGAGCCGGGGGGTGAGGACCACCAGGAGGACGGGACAGCTAGCCCACAACATGAGGAAGCCCGAAATCCCTCGGAATTCCATATAAATATCGGCGAGGCGCTGCTTCCTCCGGAGAAATCCTCCCTCTGCCGAGATCACGGATGCACGGCACCCACCGGCCGGGGGGAACCGCATCCATGGCCAGCGTTTGGGCTAACGATGGCCAAAGGAAGGGGAAAGCGTTGGCCCGACCACCACGGAGCGTGTTTGGGGGCAATCCGAGCCTGGCGAAGGGATTTTTGGGGGGGGGGGGGGTCCCCGCTGCTCCCGCCCCCGCCTTACCTTTGCTCCGTGTTGAAGATGGCGAAGACGTGTTTGTTGGACATAAATCCCTTCTCCACGTCCCGGATTTTCAAATTATCCAAAGGCAACATGTATTTCTTCTCCTTCTCCTGCGAAGGGGGCGGGGGGGGGGGGGGGGGCGAAAACGGCTAATTAGCTAATTAACCATCCCGAGCCGGAACGCAACCCCAATCCCGAGAACGGCAGCGGGGGTCGGAGCTCCCCCCACGGCTGGGCCACCCAATTCTTCCACCTCCACGAAAAAAGGGCCACCAAAACCCGCTTTTTGGCCAACGGCATGCGCTTCCATGGCAAAACCCGAGAGATTTAATGGGGACGGATCAATGTGTCCCCCCCCCGGAGACTCCCCCCACGAAGGGCACCCATTTCCTCAACTTGGCACCAAAAAAGGGGCCACCAAAACCTGCTTTTTGGCCAAAGGGCCACCAAACCCCACTTTCTGGCCAATGGCGCGTGCTCCCATGATGGAAACCGAGAGATTTAACGGGGACAGATCAATGTGTCCCCCCCCCGGAGCCTCCCCCCACGAAGGGCACCCATTTCCTCAACTTGGCACCAAAAAAGGGGCCACCAAAACCTGCTTTTTGGCCAAAGGGCCACCAAAACCCGCTTTTTGGCCAATGGCGCGCGCGCTTCCGTGACGGAAACTGAGAGATTTAATGGGGACGGATCAACATGTCCCCCCCCCGGAGCCTCCCCCACAGAAAGGCACCCATTTCTTCCACCTTGCACCAAAAAAGGGCCACCAAAACCTGCTTCTTGGCCAAAGGGCCACCAAAACCCGCTTTTTGGCCAACGGCATGCGCTTCCATGACAAAACCCGAGAGATTTAACGGGGACAGATCAATGTGTCCCCCCCCCCGGAGACTCCCCCCACGAAGGGCACCCATTTCCTCAACTTGGCACCAAAAAAGGGGCCACCAAAACCTGCTTTTTGGCCAAAGGGCCACCAAAACCCGCTTTTTGGCCAAAGGGCCACCAAAACCCGCTTTTTGGCCAAAGGGCCACCAAAACCCGCTTTTTGGCCAACGGCATGCGCTTCCATGACAAAACCCAAGAGATTTAATGGGGATGGATCAATGTGTCCCCCCCCCGGAGACTCCCCCCACGAAGGGCACCCATTTCCTCAACTTGGCACCAAAAAAGGGGCCACCAAAACCTGCTTTTTGGCCAAAGGGCCACCAAAACCCGCTTTTTGGCCAATGGCGCGCGCGCGCTTCCGTGACGGAAACTGAGAGATTTAATGGGGACGGATCAACATGTCCCCCCCCCCGGAGCCTCCCCCCACAGAAAGGCACCCATTTCTTCCACCTTGCCCCAAAAAAGGGCCACCAAAACCTGCTTCTTGGCCAAAGGGCCACCAAAACCCGCTTTTTGGCCAACGGCATGCGCTTCCATGACAAAACCCGAGAGATTTAACGGGGACAGATCAATGTGTCCCCCCCCCCGGAGACTCCCCCCACAAAGGGCACCCATTTCCTCAACTTGGCACCAAAAAAGGGGCCACCAAAACCTGCTTTTTGGCCAAAGGGCCACCAAACCCCACTTTTTGGCCAACGGCACGTGCTCCCATGATGGAAACCGAGAGATTTAACGGGGACGGTTCAATGTCTGTCTCCCCCCCGGAGCTTCCCCCCGACTCTGGACCGTGAATTCCTTTGGGTGCTGCTCCGATTTCCCCGGAAAACCAAGGAGAATCCGACAGCGCCGAAAAAAAAACGGCGGAAAAAGGGATTTTGGTCCTTCCCAGTGGCCGGGGGCAGCCCCGGGGGACGCCGCCGTCCCTCGGGAAGGGATGGAGCCGTCTCCATCGGAGCCCACCCCCATCGTCTCCGTGGGGTTCCCAGGAATTTTGTGTGTCCCCCCCTTAAAGAAGGGGAAACGGATGGAAGGAGCCGAGCGGCCGCCGAGCCGCCACATCTGGAATCATTTAAACCCAACTCCCGGCCCCAACTTTTGTCTCCGGACGCCGGCGCGCGCGTGGGCCACCCCCGGCCCCCCCCCTGCCGCAAAGGAAAAAAAAAAAAAAAAAAAGAAAAAAAAAAAAGTGACGTTTTCGCAGCGAGGCCGCGAACCCAAAGCCTTCCCCCCCCCCCCGCCCCACACTCCTCCTCACGATTTCCTGCCAAAAAAAAAATCTGGAAAAAAAAACCCAAAAAACCCACAATTTTTTTTTTTTTTCTTTCTTTCTTTCTTTCTTTCTTTCTTTCTTTCTTCCCCCTTTTTTCCTCCAGCCCGGATTCGGCGGCGAGGAACTTTTTTTTGGTTTTTTTTTTGGTTTTTTTTGTTTTTTTTTGTTTTTTTTTCGTACCGCCACGTCAGAAGGGGAGACAAAGCGGTCGCCTTGCGCCCCGGCGGGCTTCTCTCCTCCTTTTTTTTTTTTTTTTTAAAAAAAAAAAAAACAAAACCAAACCCAATGTGGGAGGCGGGGGGGGGGGGGGGGGATAATTAATAGGAATGACCCCCCCCCCCCACAAGTGCCCCGGCTTCCCGCGGAGACTCCAGCCCAGCCTGCCCAGTGTTCAGACTACCTGTTCAGGAGGGTTCGGCGCTGTACAGTAGTCTGCACATTGGTTAGATCGGGTTTGGCCAAGCAGCGCCCGGCAGCCGCCAGGTAAGGGGGTGTTTGGGGTTTTTTTTTTGGGGGGGGGGGGGGGGACACACACACGGATTCCGTCACCTTTGGCGCTCCCTTTGGCGGTTGGTGTTTTTCTTTTTTCCGAGGGGTTTTCTGCCTTCTTTTCTTTTTTTTTGAAGTCTCGCCGGCGGGAGCCCGGCAAGTTTTTTAATGGTGGGGGGGTTTTTTTTGGGTTTTTTTTTTTTTTTTTTTGGGGGGCGGGGGGGTGGTGGTGGCAGGGAGAGCGGGGCTCGCGGAAGACAGAGCCCCCATTCATCCCCCCGGGGGCGGGGGGGAGCGGATGGTTCTCATTAACCCACCGGAGAGGGGCCAAGACGTGCCCCCCCACACCCCTTTAAGAGGCCTCTGCGCAGGAAACCGGGGTCCTGGGAGGTGGGGGGGGGGGGGTGTGTGGAAAAACACACCGGGGGGGGGTGGAAAAACCACGCCGGGGGGGAGGTTTATCCGCTCAACGTCTTTCCTTGAAATTTTAGGAGGTCGATTTAAAAAGGGGGGTCTGGGGTTGGGGGGGGCTGGGGGTTGGGGAGGGGGGATGTGGTAGGGCCGGGGGGGGGATCGGGAAAGAACTTCACCTTCACGAAGGAAGGAGAAAAAAGGGTTTCGTCCCCCGCGTCCCCGGAAAATAAAAATTTGTGTTCACGTCTCCTTTTTCTGCTGGGCTCCGGCGAGGCGGCGGCCGCCCTGAACCCCCTCATGTCCCCCCCCAAAAACACCCCCCCCCGCAAACCAGTTTCCCCCCCATCCATCCGTCCGTCCCGTGTCGTCGTCCCCCCCCCCAAAAAAAAAAAAACCCACCCGGCATCTGGCCGGTGACGTAAGGGGGAAAGGCGAGGTGGGATTTTCGGAGCGCGGGGGCGGAAATGGTGGAAAATGTGAAATCTGGAAGGGGGGGGGCGGGTGAGGAGGAGGAGGAGCAGCTGGCTCCGGCCCCCCCTGGCTCGGACCGGGAGCCGTCAGGAGCCATCGGACCCGTCGCCATCCCGGTCCCCGGAGCATCGGGGGGCCAAAGGAATGGCTTTGGGTTTCAGCGGTGAAACGCCACTTCCAGATCCAGAGATGTCCCAGGGCGGCAGCGGCCCCATCCCACACCCCCCGGGGGGGGGGGACAAGAGGGGACCTGTGGGGTCCCGGCTCTTGGAAATCCCGGGAGAGGAGGGAATGGGGTTCCCGCCCCGTGCCCTGGGCTCCCCACACTTGGGGCGGGGGGCAATGGAGGGGGGATGGGGGGAGACGGGCACCCAGGGGCGCGGGACAGCCAGCAATGACCCCCCCACACGTACACCCACCTCCTGCGGGGCTGCTCGGGCTCCGGGCACCCGAGGTGCCTCTGCCAGCCTTGCCTGGCCCCGACATCCCATCTCCCATCATCTCCCATCTCCCATCATCTCCATCTCCTGTCATCTCCCATCATCTCCCGTCATCTCCCATCTCCCATCATCTCCATCTCCCATCATCTCCCATCTCCCATCATCTCCATCTCCCATCATCTCCCTCTCCCATCATCTCCTTCTCCCATCATCTCCTTCTCCCATCATCTCCCATCTCCCATCATCTCCTTCTCCCATCATCTCCTTCTCCCATCATCTCCCATCTCCATCATCTCCATCTCCCATCATCTCCCTCTCCCATCATCTCCCTCTCCCATCAACTCCTTCTCCCATCATCTCCCATCTCCCATCATCTCCATCTCCCATCATCTCCATCTCCCATCATCTCCCTCTCCCATCATCTCCTTCTCCCATCATCTCCTTCTCCCATCATCTCCCATCTCCCATCATCTCCATCTCCCATCATCTCCCATCTCCCCTTTCCCATCTCTCATCTCCATCTTCCATCTCCATCTTCCATCTCCATCTTCCATGTCCATCTCCACTTCCCATTTCCCATCTCCACCTCCCATTTCCCATCTCCATCTCCCATTTCCCATCTCCCAACCCTCATCATCTCCCATTTTCCATCTCCCAACCCCCATCATCTCCCATCTTCCATCCCTCATCATCTCCCATCTCCCATTTCCCATCTCTCATCTCCATCTTCCATCTCCATTTCCCATCTGTCATCTCCATCTCCCATTTCCCATCTCCCATCTCTCATCTCTCATCTCCATCTTCCATCTCCCATTTCCCATCTCCATCTCCCTCTCCATTCCCCACCTCTCATCTCTCATCTCCCATTTCCCACCTCCATCTCCCACCCATCTCCCATTTCCATTTCGCATCTCCATCTCCCATCTCCATTTCCCACTTCCCATCCCCATTTCCCATCTCCCACCTCCATCTCCCACCTCCCATTTCCCACTTCCCATCCCCATTTCCCATCTCCCACCTCCATCTCCCATCTCCATTTCCCATCTCCCATCTCCGCCTCCCATCTTCATCTCCATTTCCCATCTCCCATCTCCATCTTCCATCTCCATTTCCCATCTCCCATCTCCATCTCCCATTTCCCATCTCCATCTCCATCTCCCATCTCCCATCTGGGAAGAGCTGGGACACCTTCCTGGGACACCTCCACCTTCCCGGAGGTCTTGGGACAAGAGCGACGGGAGACAAAGCAAACCCTCGCCAAAGAGGGAGGGCAGAGGGCGTCTGGATCCCGGGGGATCTCCCTCCGCTTCCCGCCATCTCCCGCTTTATCTGTGTTTACACAATCCCGAGGGCTTCGCGGGGGGAGCGTCTGGAGACACGGAATTTGCTGGCCGGGATGGCGCGGTGACCGCAGGGCACCCTCCAGAGGAGCCCCCAGGCTCCTGCGCTACCCGTTAATTAATCCCGGGCACTAATTCTCATCCCGAGCATCTTCTCACCCGCTCCCCCCCCCCCCCCAAAAAAAAACCCCCCGCATCCTTCCCCCCCGCCGGCACGTACCTCCTCGTCCTTGTACCAGGACAACGACTCGGCCGTCAGCACGAACCAGTATTCCTTGGAGCCTCCCTTCATGATGCTGATGTTGTTGATGGTCAGCCAGCCCCTGCGGATCACCTGGAGACGGAGAAGCCGACGGCGAGCGGAAGGGGGAAGAAGGAAGAAGAGGTTACAGGCTCCTGCGGGAGAATTCCCCAGGCGGAGAGCGAGGGGAAGCGCTTCCCAGCTCCGAAGCCCGCCTAACCCCGGCACGGACAGCCCTGCTCTCAGCGGAAAACCCCCGACCAGGCAGATTTCGAGAGCCCCAACTCCAAGGGAAGCCACCAGCACGCGGAGGGGGGGTGTCCGGAGCTCTCCTAGCTCCCGAAGCCGGGTGGGAAAAGCAGCGAGCCCGCCGGCCACGCTCGCGGCACGGGGCACATCCCGACCCGGCTTCTCCTCGCCCCCCGGCAGCCCGGCCAGGAAAAGTGATGGGAAGCAAGAGCTCCGGAGCTCCGATGGGATGAGCCAGGGATTTCGTGTGTGTCCCGGGTTTAAGAGAGGACCGGAGCTGCCCCGGGGGCTGTTTCGGGGTGTCCCGCGCAGGGCGGGGGGGGCGGGGGCTGGCATCGGTCCGTCCCGAAGGTTGGCGGCGCCAGCAGCGCCATAAAAAACCAGAGCTTGGCCTCTGTCCCGGCCGTTCCAAAGCCGCCACAGCGTTGGCCGCAAGGAAAATCCGCGGAGACTGAGCCAGCCCCGTCCTCTGGGGCGCGATCCCAGCAGCAACCACCGACTTACCCAGTCCGGCCGCTGCCGGAGCGGCTCTCCCCATCCCCGTGCTGCTCGGGGTCCGCCTCCGCGCCCGCCCTCGGCCTCGCTACGACCGAGGAAACCCGCGTTTCTCCCCCAAAATCCACTCCCCCCCATCCTGCCCCAAAGCATCCTCCCCACGGGTCGCGCCATCCCCACGGAAGGTCCTCGCGTGCGAGCGGGAGCGGCAGCCGGGCTGAAGCGCCATTGCCAAAGCCCGACGTTGCGAGAAGCGTAAGGTTTTCCGGCGCGTCCGGAGCAGCGGGCAGCGTTTCCCTGTCCTAAATCCACCCGAGGAACTGACGACCGACCGTTATCTCCATCAAACACACTTTTGCCGGGGGCTCTCTCCCACCGCTGGGGGACGGGAAGCTTGCCCCATGCCGTAGCAGGTCCCGGTAGCCAACGTGCCACAACTGGGCCACCGTCAGAGCTGGAGGGGAACCCACGGAGCGTCCCTGTGCCCGCAGCGGCTTCCCCGGGACAAAAAAACCCCTCGAGGAACAACTCCGGCATGGCCGATCCCCACCGGGACACCGGTGCCTGCTGGAAAACCCCCCCGGAATTATCACAAACGGCTCGCAGCCAGGCAGCGGAGACATGCTGGAAGCTGGAATCGAGCCTCGAGGGGGGATAATCCGGGGCTGGATTAGGACTAGGGAACACGCTCCTGTCGCCGGCATCCCCCCCCGAGATGGAATTCCACCATCTCGGGGGACGGGCTGGGAGTTTTCGGAGCGTTTCCAAGGCAGGGAAACTTAGGCTCTGCCCGGCGGGGTTCCTCCATCCTTCTGGGAGCTATTGGAGGGGGAGGAAGGTGGCCGCGGCTCAAGCCTTTAGACCCAGGCGCGAGTCCCGGGGCTGGAGGGGAGCGGGATTTCTCCTCCCCATCAACCCCCGCCGCGGTTTTACTCCGGGCACGGCAGGACCACCCCACTTTTTCCAGGAGCCGAATCTGCCTGCCAGCGACCCGTTCCCGGGTAAAAAACGGGAAACGGGAGGGTCCCCAAACCCGGCGGCTCTCTGCCGTGTCACCCTGTCCGGAGGGTGTCGGACCCCGGCGGGGCAGGAGCCGCCTCGCCAACAGCGACACCGACCGCTTCTAGAGCTGAAAACCGCCCAACGAGCGCCCCGATGTATTCAGGGAGAGCCCAGCACGTGAAAAAACATTCCCCCCCCTGACCCCCGCCATTCCGCACGCATCCTCCCGTGGGTATCCCGCGTCACGGGACGCCCTCGTGCCGAGCATCCCGGCAAAACCGCTGCCCCGCGACCCCACGGCGTTTCTACCCCAGCGCTTGACGGGGGGTTAGTTACCACCACACGGGTTAGTAATGGGGCAGCTGGGGGGGGTGGGGGTGGGAAATGCGTTTTCGGGGTGGGGGGGGGGTGGGGGGGGGGGGCGGGTTTGATTGGCATCAGTCCAAAAGCATGGAGGGGAGGGGAGGACGAAGGACCCTTGCGTTAGGCAGAGAGGGGTTAGACACGAGCGCGACGCGGAGTTTGTCGTGGCTCCTCCAGCAGCCGGCTCCCAGCGGCGCCCCCCCCCGGCCCCGGCTCCAACCCACCCCGACGCCGGGGAAAACGCAGCCGGCGACGGCCTTGCGGAGGGTTTTCGGGCTGCTCGGGTGGGCGCCCACCTAAAAGCCACGACAAAAGCCACGGGGTTAGGCACAGAGAAAGCGCGGGGCGCCGGCGGGCACAGGCAGCTAGAGCTAAAAACTTAACTCATAACAGATTTTTCTGGCGAGGGGAAGGAAGGAGCCCCGAAATCGAGAGGGCAGAGGTTTGTCGGATTGAAGATTTCACCTCTGGCACGTTTGAAAAAAACCCACCCCCACCCCGATTCCCATTTTTACAAATAAAACCGTCTCGGAATTTGAAGCGAGTCTGGTTTTAAAGGAACGGAGGCAGGAGGGGGGAGATGGAGAGGCCCAGAGGATGGGGCCGGGGAAAAGGCAGAGGGAAAAGGTTCAGGAGTCAAACGAGTCCTTGGAGTGGGGCTGGAGGCGCTGGGAGAGCTTCGGAGGGGATTATAAGGAACAGGGAATTCGCCTTTAGGCACAGGGATGGAGAGAGGGGCCGGGAAGTGCCGAGGGAGCGTTAGAGAAAAGCCAGGATTTGGTGCGTTTGGTTAAAGGGTGGAGGGGGGGGACTTGAGGTGGGACCCAGGACACCTCTGTCCCCAAAGGCAGGTGGAGAGGGAGGAGGAGGAGGAGGAGAGAGAGGAGGAGGAAGAGAGGGGGGAGGTGAGGGGGGAGGAGAAGGAGGAGAAGGAAGAGAAGGAAGAAGTGAAGGAGGAAGAGGAGGAGGAAAAGGAAGAAGTGAAGGAGGAAGAGGAGGAGGAAAAGGAGGAAGAGAAGGAGGAGAATAAGGACGAAAAGGAGGAAGAGAAGGAGGAGGAAGAAAAGGAGGAGGAAAAGGAGGATAAAAAAAGGAGGAAGAAAAGGAGGAAGAAAAGGAGGAAGAAAAGGAGGAAGAAAAGGAGGAAGAAAAGGAGGAAGAAACGGAGGAAGAAACGGAGGAAGAAAAGGAGGAAGGAGGAAGAAAAGGAGGAAGAAAAGGAGGAGGAGGAAAAGGAAAAGGGGGAAGAGAAGGAGGAGGAGGAAAAGGAGGAAGAGAAGGAGGAGGAGGAAGAGGAGGAAAAGGAAGAGGAGGAAAAGGAAAAGGGGGAAGAGAAGGAGAAAAAGGAAGAGGAGGAAAAGGAGGAGGAAGAAAAAAAGAAGGAAAAGCAGGAGGAAAGGGAAAAGGAGGAAGAGAAGGAGGAGGAGGAGGTGAAGGAGGAGGAAGAGAAGGAGGAGGAGGAGGAGGAAAAGGAAAGGGAGGAAGAGAAGGAGGAAAAGGAGGAGGAGGAGGAGGAGAGAGGAAGGCTGAGCCCCAGGAGAGCCCAGAAGCAAAGTTCCTTTAAGACCGACCGACAGCGGTGAGAGCGGGGACGGTTTTAGGGCCCGTGAGCCGGGCAGGCGTCCCCTCGGAGGAGCTGCGCGGCTCTGCCCGGCTCTGGATCGGGAGCAGCCCCACGCCGGGCCGGCGCCTTGAAGCCTTCATCGCCAGATCTCCACCTTCCCCTCGCCCGGCACGACCACGTCCGCACAACCAGCCCTGGGAGCGCGGCCCTGCGCAGAAACCATGGTGGGGGAGGCACGGGACGGGCCCCTTTTGTTGGGGGGGAGGTTCTTTTGGTTTTTTGCAGCCACGTCTGATCGGTGCCGACAGAGAATGGAAGTGTCCGAAGAGAAGAGCT
Organism: Rissa tridactyla; assembly: GCF_028500815.1. Taxonomy (NCBI): domain Eukaryota; kingdom Metazoa; phylum Chordata; class Aves; order Charadriiformes; family Laridae; genus Rissa; species Rissa tridactyla. Next base: position 498,502 of record NC_071490.1, on the reverse strand, counting down.
GGAAGAGAGCGGGGGACGGGCACAGGGCCCTCCCGGATCATGGGAGCTGCGGATGCGGTTGGTGAATGGCGGGGTTTCACGGAGCACAAGGTACAAACCTCCCTGGGAAAAGCGGGTGCTCAAAAATCCGGTTTTTTTTTGGTTTTTTTTTTTTTGGAGATAAGGAAGCATCCAGCGCCCCAGCCGCGGCCGGGCGGCGAGGCTGACGAGGGGGGTTTGACTCCGGGGAGCTTCACCCGGCGCCAACTCCAACCTTCCGGCTTCACCCACCAGCTGCAGGAGCCAGATGATTTTTTTTTTGGGAGGGGGGGGGAGACATTTGGGTGCCGAGGCCGCCCCCTGGCTGTAAATCCCAAAAAGTCTGGGTTTGGAGATCTGCTTCCCTCTTGGACACTTCCATTTTCTCGGCTGCGATGCTCGGCTCCGAGCACGGAGCAGCGGAGCCAGGACATGCCCCCCCCACCACCACCACCCACCCCAGAGTGGGAAATTCTCTTTTACTGGGAGGCAACGCCGCCCTCCGCCTCCCCAGAAGTGAGTACGTCTGGAAAAAACCTCTCTTTTGGGGGATTGAAGCGGCCGACGGCCGCCCAAAGTTTGCCTCCGCCATCTGGGAGCCAAGGCACCTCGGAAGGAGAGGGCCGGCATCAGTAAATCCATCGGCAGAAAGGTCGGGATCCAACTCCAAACGCCGAAAAAAGGCAGCGCGGGGGAGATAAGGCAGCTCCTGCCTGCCCCGCGCGCCCAAAAAACGGGCGGAGGGTCCCCAGCTTCTTCCTCGCTCCGGGGGAACCGCCTCCCGCCCCGGCAGCGGGCAGCTCTGGGCTAAAACCCAAAGATTTTTTCAGCTTTTTGCTTCCCAAGGGCCGGCAAAACCAGTGCTCGCACCCTGAATCCCAGTATCCAGCTCTCCCTACAGCTCTTCCCAGCGAGCACGGGCAGCGCTGCCAATCTGGCGGTGGCGGCGCGGGCAGGGATCAGCCCCGATCCCGTTTTTTCCCGGCTGTGGGAAGAGCCTGGGTGCGGGGACCGAAGGGGATAAAAGGGAATTTCCACCTCGAGACAGGGAATCCCTGTCCTCCCTCCGCCGTCAGCGTACTCAGTTCTGGGGAGCGGGAGGCGGCGTTTTTAGGGTTGGAAAGCTCTTTCCGGCAGGGCCGCGTCCACGGCTGGGTGTCGTCTCCCAGCGCTATCACACTATGTGGGTACTTACCAGTATCTCACCCTTTAGGTGCGCAAAATTAAAAAGGGGGGAGGGGGGGGGAAAAGAAAAAAAAACAAAAAACCAAAAAAAAAAACAAAAAACCAAAACACAACAAAAAAGCAGGACAAGGAGACAGAAGAGGGAAGAGAAACAGAAGTGATGGAAGGGAGAAGAGAGCAGGAAGCACAAAAACGGTAGGAAAAAGCAGAAAAACAGCAAAAGAAAAACAGTTACATGCTATTAATTATAAATTTTACAGTGTTAATATTTCATTACATTCTTTCCAAACGAGAGGCAACGTCTGCGTTAGGTACTGCGAGACCTAACGCCATGCAAGGGGGGGTAAGGGGGGGGGCACTTCCAGTCCCGCTCTCCGCCGCGCACGCCGGGCAGTGAAGCCTCTCCGGGGAGCGGGAGGCTGCGGGACGAGCCGGATCAGAGGCGGTCACGGCCGCCGGCCACATCCCCGCGCTCCTCTGGGTCCCTGTCCCCGCCGCCCCCCACCCCAAAGAACCCACCGGGGCAGGATGGGGCGAGCTGGGCCGGATCCTGCCCTGCGTCACAGCACGGGGCTCCTCCGGCTCATCCCGGCTCCTGCTCCATCAACCAGAGCTCCGTCTTTCCCTTCTCCAACCCCCATGTGAAACATCCCCAAGGAAGGAGCCATTGGATCAATTAAATCTTGCTTTTAGACAAGCTCCCGCGGAGCAAACGCTCCCGTTCCATGAGCCAGAGCTCCGTCTTTCCCTTATCCAACCCTGGTGTGAAATATTCCCAAGGAAGGAGCTGGGGATCAATTATTCCTTTTAGACGAGCTCCCACGGAGCAAACGCTCCCGTTCCATGAGCCAGAGCTCCGTCTTTCCCTTCTCCAACCCCGGTGTGAAATATTCCCCAGGGAAGGAGCCGGTGGATCAACTCGAATCCCGGTTTGAGGGCCATGAAGCGCAGCTCCGGGCCGCTCCGATGGCCGCCGGGAGGGAGGAGCGGGGAGGCGGCGGCCGTACCTGATTGGGGATGGCTCTTTTCTTGTTGGTCTGGGTGTTCCTTTGCTGGGCGCTGGAAGAAGAAAAAGAGCAGTTTTTAGGCAGGGAAGGCGAAACCCAGCGACGAGCGCGCAGAGCCCACCAGGCGCTTCCCACCCGGAATGCCGTAAGGAAGAGCCGAGTCCGAAAGGGGAAGCCCGTCATGTAAAATTCAACCGAGAGCACCGTGCCACGGCACCTTCCCACTTTCGGGCCAGGACCCAACAAAGAGGGGATAGCAGGACGGAGGGAGGGGGGCCGGGGTTTTCCGACCCCCCGACAGCTTTATCTCCTTCCTTACGGCCCTTATCTCCAGGCATTTCCAAATTCCAGAGGGGCAAGGAAAGGAAACACCAAGCAGATCAGCCAGCGGTTGCCGCTTCCGAAGGGATTTCTGTCCATGAACCCAGGCGAGCCGACGCGCCCCGACCACCGCCAGGCTGAGAACCGGAAGGACTCGTCTCCAGAATGACTCGCCTCCAGGAAGACCTGCAGCCTCCTAGGTTTTTTGGTTTTTTTCCCCCTCCCCGCCCGCCGAGGTGGGAAAAGAGCGTACCTGCACCAGAGGGAAAGCTACCTGTCTCTCCTGAGCAACCAAAGGGACGAGGGGCGAGATGCGGGACGGAACCGTTAGTCGGGAGGAGCGGGAACAAAATCCATGAAAACAGTTAGAATAACGCCGGGACGCCCCAAGGAGCAGCACTTCACAAGCACAAACGGGATCTTTTCCAGCCACCACCGTCCGTCCCTCCGCCCCAGGGCATCCCTGAGCTGGGAATTTGGCGGGGCGGCGGGGGGGGGGACACACACACACGCACACGACGGATCTCTGCCTGCCCTGACCCTCGCGGTTCCTCCCTAAACCCTGGGGACAGCGGAGGCGGCCGTCCCCGGCGAGGTGGCATCCCGGATGGGAGCGGGAAGCTCTCCCCTCCCCGGGGGCTCGGAGCTCCAGCGCGAAGCGCAAATCCAAAGCTTCTCCCGTCTCTCCTCCGGCGTCGGCCGCGGGCGGAGGGGAGGGAAGGAGGGAGCGGGCGCAGGCAGCGCGGGGGGCCATGCCGTTTCGAGCGGGTACCCACCCTGTCGCCACGTGCTGCTCTGTGTAACAGCTGGGGAGTGGGAGAGATTTCGGAGGAGTCCGGAGGAAAAGAGGGAGATGACGGTTCGGAAGGGAGAAAACAGGAGAAGGTTAGGAGAAGAGGAAGGAACGGCGAACGAAGGCGAAAAGCAAGAGACACGAAAAAATAATAAGGGGGGGGGAAAAAAAGAAAAGAAGAGGAAGAGGGTGAATTTAAAGAGGAAGGAGTGGGGCGGGCTGGGGGCGGGTGGGGAGGAGAACGGTGAGGGGCTGCGGGCAGAGCCTCCCAAGAGTTATCGCCCGGCTTGGGGGCTGGCGGGGACGATGGAAAACGTTCGCCATCCTCCGGCCGAAAGCCGGAGCGGAAGGAGGAGAGACTGAGAGGAGAGCCCCCCTCCGGCCCCGGTCCCGGTCCCGGTCCCAGCCTCGCCCGGGCAGAGGATGAGGAGGGACGAGCTCAAAGGACGGGGAGACATCTCTGCTCCGCTGGGACGGGACGAGTCCTTTCACCTTCCCTCCGTGCGTCCAGGGGACACGGAGAATCCCTGCTGAAGGGCGGCAAGAGCCTTAATTACCTTAATTCATCGTTAAGCGGAGCGGGGCCCTGAGCAGTTCGTCTGTCTGAGGCCGAACAAACCCGACTCCAGCGTTTCACGCTCTCTGCCCTAACGAGCGGCGTTACCAAACGCAGAGGAAACACGGGGGCAAGCTCAGATCTCCATCCCCTCAAACGTGCCAGCCGGGCGGCAGGCGGAGCTCCCCTATCCCAAATCCCAGAGAACTCGGGTGGCAAAAGGTACCGGTTTGAGGAATTCTATTGGGAGGTGGGAGATAATTCCACCCGTTTTCACGCCGGGGAGGCCTGGAAGGGTAACGTAACCCCGCACGCCCCCTCTGCAAACTTGGGGACAGGACCGCCAATGCCGTTCATAAAAGATTTTGGGGACCAATCCCGGCGGTCAACGACTTACTTGGCAAATCCAATGAAGTCCTCGTGGTTTGTGTTGATGTAAGAGAGCTCGATGTCGATCAGGAGGAGAATCTGGAAGGTGGTTTTACGCGTTAGGGACACCCACAGCCGCCTCCGAGCCGCCCCGGAGCCCCAGGGAGGTGTCGTGGGGGGGGGACGGGACGCAGGTGACAAAGAAGGAGACGCCGGAGCCACGGCACCGCCACCACGAGAGGGAGATCGGGATCACGAGTGGGAGGTGGCGGGTGGAGAACGGCCAAGGGCTTTTCTCCCGGCTCTCTTGGCCAATCCCGGAGATGGCGCCGGCTCACCTGGTCCTTGGTTTTGCCTTCCCGCTCCCTGATGTGGGTGGTGACGATCCTCTCCGTCTCCTCCCGTAACCTGGGGTAGGAACCAAGCTGAAAAGAAAGGGAGAAGGCCAGGGAAAAAAAAAACCGCTGCTGACGGGACCGTGGCAGCCTCCGGTGCCCACCGCGGAAAAGCCAGCGCCGGGAAAGGCTCGAGGAAGGGGACGGAGGACAGAGGGGACGGAGGCCCAGTTCTGCCGGCAGGACACAACTGGGGCTCAGGGGTGGGGAAAAAAAGCGCCAAGACTGGATTCTCTTCACTACATCCGACAGAAATCAGCAGAATCCCCTCGCCGGGGGCCTTCGAAGCCCTTCGAAGGGGTTTTTTTTTGCCTTTTTTTCCCTACCCTGGGAGCCCCGGCGAAGCAGATCCGGGTTTTTACGGCACAAAGCGTGAGCTACGGCTAAGCGAGGCAAAGGAGGGGGGTCTCGGCAGCGCCAGGAGCGTTTTTAGCCTCTGCTGTTACGGGAGGGACCACAAGCAAACACCTGGGCAATACGTCTCGGCAGGACCCGTGCCACGAAGCCGAGTTAATGCCGCACGGATACCCGCCGGCGTTTTCCAGCCGGGCGTCCGCAGGACGCGGCGTCCCCCCAAAACGGGTGACAAACCTCAGGGTCCGAACTCACTTTGGTCGGCCGGGTCCTGGGAGCAAATACATTCCAGGTGTTGGGATTAGGTTAAAAAAAAAAAAAAAAAAAAGACAACAAAAGGGATGATGAAATTGAAGAGCCGTTACCTTTTCGGCACACTTTTTAATGACGGTGGCCAGCTCAGAGACCACCAGATCAACACACTTCAAACTGGGTTCTTTGAGCTTTACAATCTGTTTTTTCACTATGGCTTCGAAGGCCATGTCGGGCGTGAAGAGCCCCGTCCTGCGTCATGCAAGAGAGCGAAAACACCGAGCAGGGGCGCGAGGAGAGGGGGGAAATGAGAAAAACAAAACAAAACACACAAAAAACCAAAAAATAGCGACAAAGACAGAAAAGAAAAATGAGAAATTTTCGTTTTTTTTTTTTTCAACCCCGGGTTAGTAACGTGCAAAGGAAAAAGCGGCGGCCTGAGAAATTCCTTCGGGGTCCCTTTGGGAGCTGTTGGGGTGACGACGGGTCCCTCTGGCGGGGAGCAGGTTCAACCCCGGACCCCCACATTCCCAAATTTTGGCTTTGGGGGGGCTGTTTTATGGATGGCGGGGGGGTGGGTGTGCTCCCTTCCGGGTGCAGGGGAAGGAAGCGCTGCCCGAGCGCAGGAAAAACCCTGCCGATGCTCCGACGGCGGCACCCACACCCAGCTCTAGGAAAAAAAAAAAAAAAAAAAGTCACCCAATTTCAACTCAATTTTGGGGTTTTCCAGCCTCCCCGAGCGTGCGAGACGGAAGGAATTTCGTCAGGAAGCGCCGGCTTCTCGGCGTTACCCACATTCACAGTCAAACCACGGCTGGAAAGGAGAGAAAAGAGCGGAGGAGAAATCCCGACCCGACGGCAAACCCCCGCCGCTCCCTACGTTGACGGAACCAGCTCGGCGTTTAAACCGGCCCGCTCCGCGAAAGCACTCCGGGAAGCAAACCTGGGGGGTTAATTTTCACCTTCTCGCCTCTAGGTAAGCTAAATTTATTGATTTTTTTTATTATTTTTTCCCCCCCCCAATAACGTGAGGGAGGAGCTGGTTTTCCTGCCCTCTTTTGGGTTTAAGGGTTTTCGGCGCTGCCAGAACCGGGTTTAATAAATAAAGGAGCCACGCTGAGTTATTAAATTTGGTTATTAAATACGGAAACGGCCCCATTATCTGGCTTCAGGGTAATTAACAACTTCCACGGGGGGAAATAAAAAGCCAATTAAGGGGAAGGCGGCAGGGAACGTTTTGAAAGGCCAACGTGGCTCGTTATCAAGCAGCTTCTGAATTGCGGGATTGAGAGGCTCTTTCCCGGAATTGCCGTCCCTGGCTTTGGTTTCCAGCTTCCCGGGATTCCCAGAGTGCGGCGAAGCAGGAGTTTAAATTAAAAAGACGTGCTAAGAGAGGTAGCGGGGTCCAGGAGCAGCCCCTGCCCGCCTGCCTGGCTCCTACCGGGGGTGGGGGGCAGCACCCCCCTAACCTGCCCCCGCAAGAGCCCCGTCATCCCCGGGAGGGGGACGGACACGGGAAAATGAGCGTCTTGTCCCCAAAAATCCCAGCTCTGTCCCGTGGGGATGGCTCGGGGACGCCAACAGCACCCCGAAGAGCCGGGGGGAGACATCCTGGGTGAGCATCCCGGCCCCGAGGACCGGGCGATCCCCCGTGGCCGAAGGCAACGGGGAAGGTTCTGCGTTGGGAGACAGGAGCCAAAGCTCGGCAAAGAATCGCCAATTTGCGTAAACGGCGGCCGGATTTTCTGATTTTTCTCCTTTTTTTTGGAGGGGAAACCAGGCGAGGCAGGCAGGTTAGAGCATCGCTCCCGCTTCCCCGCCCCGGCGGGGACGGAAGCCGGTTCGATACCTTACTGGTACACTGTCTAACTGTATTGATTAACTCCTGAATAACGAGGTCGACACACTTCAGACAAGGCTCTTTCAGCTTCACCACCTGCTTTTTCACAATGGCCTCGAATGCCAAGTCTGGGGTGAAGAGCCCCGTCCTACAGGAATCCGCATTCGGGGGGGGTCGGTGGCGGGGCAGGGGGGGGCGGGTAGAAACATGGCAGAGAAAAAAAAACAAAACAAAACAAAACAAAACAAAAGGGGTGGTCAGGTTTGGAGGCCACGGGCTGCGTCCCAGAGAGCGATTCCCACCCCAGTGCCGGCTCCCGGATCGTCGGCGTCGCTCAACCCCGGCTCTTCCCCCCCTCTTCCATGGGGGGCTGCCCCCTCTCCGAGGGGACGGGACCCTTCTGTCCCCCTCCAGCAACCTCCAGAGAGGGTGTTATTCCCCCCCAAAAACGGGAGCGAGAGCCCGGGTGCCATCAGCACCGCCAGGAAATGGGAATTCACCTTTTTGGCGGTGTTTAGGGAAAAGGGATCCCCTTCAAGCAGGTGAAACGGTGCTCGGGGAGAGCATTAAAAGCGAAAAAAAAGAAAAAAAAAAAAGAAACTCTACGTTTCTCTTTTCCCACCGGGGTCAACGGAGAGCGAGAGGAGGATCTGGAGTTAACGCCGTTCCTCTTTGGGGTCCCCAAATTTCCCTGCGACTCGTCCCCGGCAGCCAGGACCTGCATCCCTTTTTTTTTTTTTTTAGCCAAAAAGGTTGAACTCGCGTTCCCTACCTTTCTCTCAAGGTCATTTCTTCCCCCGCGTAAGGGAACGTTAAGAGGCAAGAGAAAGGTTATTTTAGCGGCTGAATTGAAGGCACAAAGGGGAGATTTTTCAGCTCAGCGCCTGCGGTGGAACCTCCTCCGGCTTTTCCAGGGTGGGAGGTGAGCGGGACAAGCCCGACTGCGCGGAGCGACACAGCGGGGTGGCCGAGCTACCGCTTAAATTCCCTCCAAAAGGCAAGGAATTCTCCGTTTCCAGCAAACTCCGGTCTCCGCAAGCCGCGGGGCGATGAGCTGACAAGTATCACCTCTCCCTCGGCCGAAAGCTCCGACCGCACACGCGCACCAGGCGTTACTCGGCTGCCCTACGGAGAGCCGGAGCCGCCGCCACGTCGCTCCCCTACTTGCCTCACGCCGTGGATGTTTTTAATGGCGTAGCTGATTTCTCGCCTCAAGTCCTTCTCATCAAACTCCATCTGAAGGAGGAGGAAAAACAGAAAAAAATCCACAGTTAGGAGGGCTTTTTGTTTTTTTTGTTTCTTTCTTTTTTTTTTTTTTTTTTTTTTTTTTTTTTTACGGCAAGCAACTTCGGCCTGAATCCCGCGTCGTCCCCGGCCCACGAGACATTTCCCAGGTTCAGAGGTTGCTCTCCGTCCTGGCCAGACTGGGTCGCTCTCTCTCCGATTTTTATTTATCTCCAGTCTTGAGATCTTGCCAGCGCCCTGGGGCCCTGGGCTCGATATCCTGCTCCCCGCCTCGGCAACTTCCTCCTGGCAAGCCCAGGGCTTAAAAGCCAGAGGTCGGGCATCGCCACCCAGGACTAACAGCCCCCCTGCGCGTACCCAAACACGCCACCGAGGCGAATAAAATGTCCCCTCCTTCTGCAAACACCTCCCGGTGCCGGGAAGGGAAAGGTGCCGAGGGACTGCCGGGGTTGAGCCGGGCAAAAGGGAGATCAGCTCGTCCCAATCAGGTGCTGCAGGAACGGGGTTTGCCTGGCACACGTGTCCCCCGTCCGTCTTTCCCTCCCTGGCACACGTGTCCCCCGTCCGTCCTTCCCATCCCATCGCACGTGTCCCCCATCCGTCCTTCCCATCCCGTCACACGTGTCCCCGCAATGGCTTTCCCTTCCCATCGCACGCGTCTCCCATCCATCTTTCCCTTCCCGTCACACGGGTCCCCCGTCCGTCTTTCGCTCCCCGTCACACGTGTCCCCCCATCTGTCTCTCCCTTCCCATCACACGTGTCCCCCCAATGGCTTTCCCTCCTCATCACACACGTCTCCCATCCGTCTTTCCCTTCCCGTCACACGTGTCCCCCATCCGTCTTTCCCTTCCCGTCACACATGTCCCCCTGTCTGTCGTTCCCTCCCTGTCAGACGTGACCCCATATGTCTTTCCCTTCCCGTCACACATGTCCCCTGGCCGGCTTTCCCTTCCCGTCATATGTGTCCCCCCATCTGTCTCTCCCTTTCCATCACACATGTCCCCCCCAATGCCTTTCCCTTCCTGTCACATGCGTCCCCCCGTCTGTCTTTCCCTTCCCATCACACGTGTCCCCCATCCCACTTTCCCTCCTCGTCACACATGTCCCCCATCCGTCTTTCCCTTCCCGTCACACATGTCCCCCATCCAGCCTTCCCTTCCTGTCACACGTGTCCCCCTGTCTGTCTTTCCCTTCCCGTCACACGTGTCCCCGGCCAGCATTCCCTCCCCATCACACGTGTCCCCCATCCGTCTTTCCCTTCCCGGCACACACATTCCCCCGTGGCCGGTTTTACCTTCACCAGCTCAAAGGGAAACCTCTCGTGGAAAATGCGGTTGATTCTGGCGCCCCCGGAGAGCTCCAGCGTATCCACCTGGTCTCCCGAACCTTCGATTCGCTTCTCAAAGTCCACGCCGAACTGCTGGACCATCCTGTGGGGAAGCAGGCGGGATTAAACGGACGCCGGTACGGTACAACGGACGGACGGACAGACACCTGGCGCCACCCCACCGGGGCGCTTCCGCTGGTGAGGGCGGCGTAAAAGCTCCCCAAATTCCCTCCGCTGGAGTCGCGGAAAGAAAAATCTCCCTTTTTCCCACAGTCTAAACAACAAGTGGATAGGCCAAGGTCGGATGCGTGGCATCCTTTCCCATCCCCAGCCCGAACTGTTCGCTCCGGGCCCGGCAGCCCCGGCACGCAGAGATCGGCAAGCGCCAGACGCCAATTCTCGCCCGCAGAGACGCTGAGCGGGCATTTCTGGGAGAGGCTTTCCTCCTCCTCCTCCTGCCAGCCGAGCGCCGGAGGACACGGAATCTCTCCCAGATGCCAGCTTAGCAGCGTCGGGAGTTGGCAGAGCCCTTCGGCAGCCACCGCTCCCTCCCGACGCCGGGGCTATTCCGGGCTCTTGCTCGGAGGAAGGCACCGGCTGAGATAAATGAGCCTCGTGGGAGGAACGGAGGGAGTTTATTCCTGTGCCAGCAGGATTCCTGGCTGGGAGGGGAGATGCTCTGCCAGGTGAGGCCCTGGGAAGGCAGCACTGAGCAAGAGAAACCCCAAAAATCGCCTTGAGGGTGGGGATTCTGCCCCTCCGATCTGTTGAGACCCCCCTGCGGTGCTGCCTCCGGCTCTGGGGCCATGGGAAGGATGCAGAGCCGTGGAAGCGGGGCTGGAGGAGGCCCCGGAGATGCTGGGAGGGCTGGAGCCCCTCTGCTGTGGGGCCAGGCTGAGCTGGGGGGGTTCAGCCTGGAGAAGAGAAGGCTCCAGGGAGACCTTGGAGCCCCTTCCAGTCCCTAAAGGGGCTCCGGGAAAGCTGGGGAGGGACTCTGGATCAGGGAGGGGAGCCGTGGGACGAGGGGGAAGGGTTTTCAGCTGAAAAAGGGGAGATTTTGGTTAGATATTAGAAGAAATTCATGGCTGGGAGGGTGATGGGCCCCTGGCGCAGGTTGCCCAGAGAAGCTGTGGCTGCCCCATCCCTGGAGGGGTTCAAGGCCAGGTTGGCCGGGGCTTTGGGCAACCTGGGCTGGTGGGAGGTGGCCCTGCCCAGGGCAGGGGGTGGCACTGGGTGGCCTTTAAGGTCCCTTCCCACCCAAACCATCCCACGATTCTATGAAACCTACTGTAACAAAGCTTTGGTTTTTCGCGTGGGGTCATCGGGGCGGAAGTTCTTGTATTCCTCAACCTCCTTCTCCAGGGAGAGCAGCTGACTCTGAAGTTTGCTGCGCAGCGAAGGCAGCGTCTCCCGAATGTGGTTGGTCAGTTGCTGCAGAAGAATGGAGACACTGAGACACCCTCCTCCGCACCCCGGACAACCGCAGGAACCATCCTTTTTTCCACCAGAGATGAAGAGCAGTGCCGCGAAACCCTCGGGGAGGGATCAAACCTACCTGGTTTAGGACTTTCTGCAGGTGCGGGGTGCCCATGCGGTCGGCCATGTGCCGGTAAGCCGGGTGAGAAAGGAAGAACTTGCGTTCGGCTGCCAGCGCTGCCCTGATGTCCTTCTTCCCGTCGATGTCCTTCTGGCTTCGGTTCACCACGCCGATGTAGCCTGCAAGAGGACGCGGGGGCTCTTGCTATGGATGGAACCAGCTGAAAGGCACCCGAGCAGGGCCCTGCGGCTCCGCATCGCCACCCGCAGCCCCTTCTCCCGGAGACGGGGGCAGCACCTGCCCCCCGAAGGCACCAGAGGGCACAGGAGCCGCCTTTCCAGGCGTTTGGAACCGTCGCTCTGTCCCCGCGAGAGACAGAGGTTGGGGAAAGGAGGATACGGGGTGACGCAAAGCCTTGGCGGCTCATTATACCTCTTCGTAAAGGAAGCAGCTTGTTCTCCAGCACATCCCTGGCATCCGTGCCTTCATCCATGAGGTCCAGCTTGGTGATGACTCCAATCGTCCGCAAGCCTGAAGCAGCCACACAAACGAGCGACCGATTAAGCTCACAAATGAGCAATCGGGTCAATCTCACTTCACCAAACGCATCCAAGGAGGCACGGGAGCGTGCACCCAAAGCAAACACGGACCCGCCAGCGAGAGGTGGAACCGATGGCCCTTCCTCAGCCATCAGAGGACGGAGAGTCCTCTGCGAGAGGCGGGGAGGGATGAGAAGCCCCGTCTGGTACCAAAGTTGGGGAACTGATGGCTGAGACTCTGCTGCGATGGCCGCTGAAGGCTTTATCCCTCCATACGTGCGGCACGGGCAGGAGGAACCGTCCCGTCTTACCTTGAGGATCGACTTCTTTTGCCATCTTGAGCGCGTCTGAGTTGGCCAGGTCCATGTTGGCCGGCGTGACGGCCAGGATCAAGCTGCTCTCCCTGCTGATGAACTGCAGGATCATGTCTTTGATCTGGTACTCGATGTCCTGCGGTTGGTCCCCCACCGGCACTTTGGTGATCCCCGGCAGGTCGATCAGAGTCAGGTTCAACACTGGAAGGACAGAGAGCACCCGCGTTCGGGATCAAGGCCTGGCGGCGGGAGCTGTCGGTCTCGCAGCTGGGTATTTTCAGATCTGCTGACCCTCCGCAAGCTTTAAAATCCCCTCCGAAAGCCCTACAATCCCCTCCACAAGCCTTAAAATCCCCTCCGAAGGAAGAGTCGCTGCTGTATTTGCGCAGGGGGTGGCCCAGGCAGCCCCCGCCGACCAGTGTAAGATCAGCCGGACGCAGGGAGCAGCCGGAATTTGCTCTTAGGATGCAGGTTGGGCTAAACCCCGCAGCCGCTGCGTCTGCAAAGGCCAGCTTTTCTTCCTCGCCGCTGGTTTAAGGCGGGGGCGGAGAAGGAGCTCACTCACCGTGCGGCGAGTAGACGCGGAGGTTGATGGGGACGGGAGAGATGCCTTTGTTGGTTCCCGTCACCCTGTCGGTTTCCGCTTCGATCTCCTGCCGCACCTCGTCGAAATCCGTGAACTTTTTGGATTTGCAGTGCAAAAACTCGGCATATTCTGGAAGAGATCAAAAAATAAATTAATAATAGCAGTAAGAAGAAGAAAATTTGGCCATCTGGAGCGGAGCGCAGACACAGAGAGACATCTCCCCATTGCAAAGTGGAACCAGTGATGTGCTTTGGTGCAATGCCAGCAGGCATGGATGCCACTCCGGATGTCCCCAAGGGATTACAGAAGCACAGAATCATGGAATCACAGGATGGTAGGGGTTGGAAGGGCCCTCTGGAGATCATCTCCTCCAACCCCCTCCAGAGCAGGGTCACCCAGAGCAGGCGGCACAGGAACGCGTCCGGGCGGGTTTGGGATGGCTCCACAGACGGAGACTCCCCCACCTCCCTGGGCAGCCTGTGCCAGGGCTCTGCCACCCGCAGAGTCAAGAAGTTCCTCCTCGTGTTTAGGTGGAACTTCCCATGCTCACGTTTGTGCCTGTTACCCCTTGTCCTGTCCCCGGGCACCACTGAGAAGAGCCTGGCCCCATCCTCCTGACACCCACCCTTTAAGATCCCCCCTCAGCCGTCTTTTTTCCAGACAAAAAGCCCCAAATCCCTCGGCCTTTCTTCAGCAGAGAGACGTTCCCGTCCCCTCAGCATCTCGGTAGCCCTTTGCTGTCCCCTCTCCAGCAGTTCCCTGTCCCTCTTGACCCGGGGAGCCCAGAACTGGACCCACAACTCCAGCTGCGGCCTCCCCAGGGCAGAGCAGAGGGGGAGGATGACCTCCCTCCACCTGCCGGCCACGCTCTTCTTCATGCCCCCCAGGATGCCACTGGCCTTCTTGGCCACCAGGGCCCATCGCTGCCTCATGGCCGTCCCGTCGGCCCCCAGCACTCCCAGGTCTCTCCCCACCGAGCTGCTCTCCAGCAGGTCACCCCCAACCTCTCCTGCTGCGGGGGGTTATTCCTCCCCGGGTGCAGCACCCAGCACGATGAATTAATTAATTAACCTGCTCGTCTCCAGCCTCCCATCTGGCAGCAGCCCCAAAGCGACTTGGCCGAGCCGCTTTCCCCCCCGGGGCCCAGGACGGGGAAAAGAGCGGGGCGACGGCAGGCAGCCTGGCAGCAGCTGCTTCCAGGTGGATTTGGGGAGTTAACGCTTCCCTTTTGCCAAAAAAGAAACTGCCCTTCGGGGGGAGACGCTGGCAGGCGGCCGACGCCGGCTCGGCCGAGCCAAGCGCTCCGGCAGAATGGCCGTGTTTGTTTTCACCCCGGGGCCTGTTTGCCTTGCAGTCCCCGCCGAATTGCTGAGAAATCTTTTATTGCCCGGGCTCCTCGCGCTGGAAGAAAGCTCCCAGTCTTCAGCTGCCAAGATGCTCCGGTGTGACTGGGAGTCAGGGTAAACCCCCAGCCCGGCACCGGCAGCACCCTCGTGACAGTGCCGCGGACCCGGGATATTGTCTTTGCATTGTCCGGAGAGCCGGGATAATGTCTTCACACTGTTCGGAGACCCAGAATAACATCTTTGCACCATCCAGAGACCCGGGATACTGTCTTCGCACCATCTGGAGACCTGGGATATTGTCTTGTCACCATCTGGAGACCTGGAATACCATCTTCGCACCGTCTGGAGACCCGGCATATCATCTTCGCACTGTCCAGAGATCCAGGATATCGTCTTCACACCACCCAGAGACCCAGGATAACGTCTCCACAGCATCCAGAAACCCGGCATATCATCTTCACACCATCCAAAGATCCAGGATATTGTCTTCGCACCATCCGGAGACTGGGCATATCGTCTTCACACCACCCGGAGACCCGGGATACTGTCTTTGCACTGTCCGGAGACCTGGGACATTGTCTTCGCACTGTCCGGAGACCCAGGATAACATCTTTGGACCGCCCAAAAATCTGGCATATCATCTTCACACCGCCCGGAGACCCAGGACATCGTCTTCGCACTGTCCGGAGACCCAGGATAACATCTTCACACTGTCCAGAGATCCAGCATATCATCTTCGCACCATCCGGAGACCTGGGATAATGTCTTTGCACTGACCGGAGACCCGGGATAACGTCTTTGCACCGTTCGGAGACCCAGGGTACTGTCTTCACGCTGCCCGGAGACCTGGGCTATCATCTTCGCACCATCCAGAGACCCGACATATTGTCTTTGCACCATCTGGAGACCTGGGATACGGTCTTCGCACCATCTGGAGACCTGTAATAACATCTTCGCACCATCCAGAGACCTGGAATAACATCTTCGCACTGTTTAGATACCCGGCATATCGTCTTTGCGCCATCCAGAGACCCGGGATATTGTCTTTGCATCGTCCGGAGACCTGGGATATTGTCTTTGCACCATCTGGAGACCTGGGATACCGTCTTCGTACCGTCCAGAGACCCAGGATATCATCTTCGCACCGTCTGGAGACCCGGGATACCATATTCGCACCATCTGGAGACCCAGGATACCATCTTCACACCGTCTGGAGATCTGGGATGTGGTCTTTGCACCATCCAGAGACCCGGAATAACACCTTTGCGCCATTCGGAGACCTCGGATACTGTCTTCACACCATCCGGAGACCTGGGATATTGTCTTCGCACCGTCCGGACACCCGGGATACCATCTTTGCACCGTCCGGAGACCCGGGATATCGTCTTCGCACCATCCGGCGAGGAAGCACTGGCAGCGCTTCCCAGCCCCAGCAGCCAAGAAGGAACCACGGCTTCCCCCTGCCTGCGCCATGAGCTTTTTTATTTTTCCCAGATTTATCACCCCGTTTCACTCCGTCCCCACAGCCGACAACCCCGCAGCCCGCCGTGGAGCCCGCCTCTGACTCCGGCAACTCCAAGCCCAAGGAAAACCGTGCCAGGAGCCAAACATTAACCAAAGCCCGGCTCCTCTGCGGAGGAGACGCCTGGGAACAGAAAAACAGCCGCTTTTTCCAGGCCTCTGCGCAGCCGCCTTCAGGTATTTGAAATTTTCCAAAGGGCTTTTCCAAGTCGTGAGCGCAGGGGAAGCGCGGAGGGGAGCGCGGAGAAGCGAGGGGGAAGAGAGACAGCGTTTCCCCGGGGATAACGATCCCCGGGCTCCTCGAAAAGGGATTTTAGTAGATTTGGGGCCACGACTCGCCCCAGGGGAGAGGGACGGGGCAACTCGCTTCCTCCCTCCCAAATCCCCTGGGTGCGGCGAGGGGAAATACCAGCCCTTCCCTCGCCCTTCCACTCCTACCGGTTCCACGCCTGACGACACCTTATCATCTCAAGGCCGCCAGAGACATTTTGCAATCCTTTTACGTCTTCTGGGTACCAGAAAACGACTAATTACCCGATAAACAGGTCGCCTGAATAAAGGCGAAAGGAGGCTGCGGAGCGCGGCTCCGCTGACCGCTCCGTCTCCGCCAAAATTCACCCAAACCCATGGGGTTTTGTTTTTTTTTTTTTTCAGAAAAGGGCGACGCGTTTCATTCCGGGGGAGGCAATAAGAGAAATCTGCCCCCAGATGAGGCCAGTTGATGCGTTTAAAATGTACCCAGTTGGGAAAACGAGCCGTCCCCGCGCCTCGCGTCCGTTCCTCGCCGCGTGGAAGCAGGCGAAGCCGGGGCAGAGCCCGATTTCGCAACTCCCGGGTGCCAGGCTGCGGAAGCGGAACTGAATCATGGGGCGAGGGGGAAGTAGCCGGCAACTCTTTTATTAGCCACCAACAGCGGTTTAAACGCTCGCAGGTGGACCCGATGCCCCATATCATCAGGATAATGGCACCTCGAGGGAAACAGGAATTTTCTGATGGAAGGGAGCAGAAGGACGGACCTAAATCCATCACCGCTTCTGGTCCCTGCTCCCCTGCAGCCTCACGGGTTTCAACCGCTCTCTCCCCCTTCTCCCGCCCGGACCGTACCTGTCTTGGAGAAGATGAGCTGCAGGATGAGAGGTCGCCGAGTGACAATTCCAGAGCCTCGGGGAAGGAAGTCCCTGCAAGGAATAAAAAGGCAGATATTTACCACTGGGGTTAAGCGAGGCCATCACCCCGAAAACGGAACGGCGGGGGGTGGCCTGAAGGGGCTCGAAAAGGTGCGGGACCTGCAGAGGATCGGGGCCTGCTCTGCAGAGGGAGCTGGGGGCGGGTAAAAGATGCTCCTGGGAACACGGACGCCCGCAGCAGGACAGGAACGTGCTGTCCCCGTCCCAAGGCCACCTTCCCACCCCGCTGCGATGAGGAGAGGAGAGGAGAGGAGAGGAGAGGAGAGGAGAGGAGAGGAGAGGAGAGGAGAGGAGAGGATGACACAGACAGGACGAGAGGAAGACAAGAGGAGAAAAGAGGAAGATGAGGAGAGGAAGATGAGAGGAAGACGAGAGGAGAGCAAGACGAGAGGAGAGGAAGGTGAAAGGAGAAGAAGACGAGAGGAAGACAAGAGGGGAGGAGGACGAGAGGAAGATGAGAGGAGAGGAGGACGAGGAGAGGAAGATGAGGAGAGAAAGATGAGAGGAGAGGAGGACGAGGAGAGGAAGATGAGAGGAGAGGAGGACGAGAGGAGACGAGAGGAGAGGAAGACGAGAGGAGACAAGAGGAGAGGAGGACGAGAGGAGACGAGAGGAGAGGAAGACGAGAGGAGAGGAAGACGAGAGGAGAGGAAGACGAGAGGAGACGAGAGGAGAGGAAGACGAGAGGAAGATGAGAGGGGAGGAGGACGAGAGGGGAGGAAGACGAAAGGAGAAGAGGACGAGAGGAAGACAAGAGGGGAGGAGGACGAGAGGACGACAAGAGGAAGACGAGAGGAAGATGAGAGGAGAGGAGGACGAGGAGAGGAGGACGAGGAGAGGAAGACGAGAGGAAAACGAGGAGAGGAAGATGAGGAGAGGAAGACAAGGAGAGGAAGAGAAAGACGAGAGGGGTTCCCACATCCCTCTGCCTTCACCGCCAACCGCTTCCGAGCGACCACTCCGGAGGCTGTGGGTGCAGGCGTTGGGAAAGCAGCTTTCCCACCTGCCAGCCCCTCGGAAACTCCAGTGTCTAAAGCATTTTAACACCCTGCTAATTCCTTTAAAAAAATACAGACAGACATCTCGACAGCAGGGGACAAACCCACCGCCTTTATCCTCTGAAACCGCGCATCCTTTACGGTGTCCCCCCCGTTTCACGGAAGAGCGGAACGAGGGGCAGGAGCGACGGCGTTTCCCCTGCTCGGGGTGTCCTTCGGGAGGATTTTCCCGCCTGGAATGGGCGTTGGGGGCCATCATCACCCAGCAAACGGCTGCAGCTCCGTGTGTGTCCCCCCCGCAGCCTGGGAATGCGACGGCAAAGCGGGTTTGCCGAGCAGCTCCGTGCCGGTGGTTTTGCTTGGAAATGGGAGGGATAAAAGAGCTCCTTGGGAGAAGCCGGAGCAGCTTGGAACGGTTTTATCGCTCCCATTAACGAGGGCACATCCAGCTTATCAGCTGAGCACAAGGAAACGGTGCCCGGCGCTGTCACCCACTCCCCAAGGTGCCCCGGTCACGGAGTGGGAGAGGCTCCGCCGGGAATTCACACCCTCCCCGGGGGCTGTATCCAGCCCCACACATCAGCATCCCGGCTGCTGCCGAGAGAATCGGGAATTACAGCCGCGATATCTACACCGGGAGCAACACCAGCACATAGATTTTGGGAGCGAACCGCGAGCCCTGTTCAGAGCCAGCCCCAAGAAGGTGGTTTTTATAAATAGAAACATGCTTTTTATCGCCCCGGAAAAAAGCTTCCTGCCCAACCGGGAGGACAGGTCCGGCGGCACCGGCGGCAGGAGGTGGGATGCAACAGGAAAAGGGAAGCGTTGGAGGGCGGCGGGATCCATCTCGGCGCGGTTGCGGCTCTGCAGTTTCGCTATGACGGGCCCGGTTACGCCATTTGGAGAGCGGTGGCAGCTTCCTCCTGTCGAAATAAACACCGGGAGGCACAAAAACCCTCCCCACGGACTCACCACCGGCCCGGAGACCCCAGGAGGGGACAACACTGGTGGCAGGGAGAGAAAACCACGGCATCTGGATGGGATCGAACGCTCCCAGCGGGCTCTGCTGCTCCCTTCTCCCACCGGCCACATTAACGACTTTTGGGTACTTAACGATATAAACCCTCAGCTCACGGCTTCCTGAAGCGCGTTACCCTTGACGGAGCCGAGCTGTAGAGCATGAACTCACAGAATCACGGAATCACGGGATGGTAGGGGTTGGAAGGGCCCTCTGGAGATCATCTCCTCCAACCCCCTCCAGAGCAGGGTCACCCAGAGCAGGCGGCACAGGAACGCGTCCGGGCGGGTTTGGGATGGCTCCACAGACGGAGACTCCCCCACCTCTCTGGGCAGCCTGTGCCAGGGCTCTGCCACCCGCAGAGTCAAGAAGTTCCTCCTCCTGTTTAGGTGGAACTTCCCATGCTCACGTTTGTGCCCGTTACCCCTTGTCCTGTCCCCGGGCACCACTGAGAAGAGCCTGGCCCCATCCTCCTCACACCCACCCTTTAAGATCCCCCCTCAGCCGTCTTTTTTCCAGACAAAAAGCCCCAAATCCCTCGGCCTTTCTTCAGCAGAGAGACGTTCCCGTCCCCTCAGCATCTCGGTAGCCCTTTGCTGTCCCCTCTCCAGCAGTTCCCTGTCCCTCTTGACCCGGGGAGCCCAGAACTGGACCCACAACTCCAGCTGCGGCCTCCCCAGGGCAGAGCAGAGGGGGAGGATGACCTCCCTCCACCTGCCGGCCACGCTCTTCTTCATGCCCCCCAGGATGCCACTGGCCTTCTTGGCCACCAGGGCCCATCGCTGCCTCATGGCCGTCCCGTCGGCCCCCAGCACTCCCAGGTCTCTCCCCACCGAGCTGCTCTCCAGCAGGTCACCCCCAACCTCTCCTGCTGCGGGGGGTTATTCCTCCCCGGGTGCAGCACCCTGCGCTTGCCCCTCTTGAATTCCATAAGGTTCCTCTTTGCCCAACTCTCCAGCCTGGCCAGGTCTCTCTGGATGGCGGCACGGCCTTCCGGGGTGTCGGCCACCCCCCCAGCTTTGTGTCACCTCTAAACCTGCCGAGGGGACGCTCTGTCCCTTCATCCAGGCCATTGATGACGACATTGAAGAGGACTGGGCCCAGCACTGACCCCTGGGGAACACCACCCGTCACCCGTCGCAGGGTCAGGCACGAGCAATTTGCCCTTTCCATGCAAAAGAGAAGCCAAACAAGAGACGGTTTCATGGCAGAGGACGTCACAGCTCCCAACCGGCAGCTGACACGGGCCAGCGGGGCCGGGGCACCCCCGCCTGGCACCCGGGGACTGGCAATAAGTGGGTGTTTTTACAACCGAGGGGTGTTACCGCACTTGCACACACGCATTTTTGCGGCCGGGGTTGGCAGGAACTGTATCCTTCAGGATAAAATACCGATGGCAAACACAAGGAGCCGGGGGGGGGCGGGAACCAGAGCCTGCCAGAAGGTCCCTGGGGCATATTTTTTTTTTTTTTTAAACATTAAAGTGAGTCAGAGATGTGGGGCAGGTGGCACGGAGCAGGACCTCCACGAGGCTGCCACACCTCAGCGACGCAATCACCGAGGAGTGAGGTCAAACCGGTGTTTGAAATGACGACGTTCAACCCGGATTTTCCCCATTTGCCCGGGTATTCGGATTAATCCTCTCTCTCTCTCTCCCCGCCTGCCCTTTGCGTGCGGGACCAGGAAACTACTCTGCTTTACGGAGAGAACAAAAAGGCAAAGGTCAGAGGTGGAAAAGGTACATTTAACACATCCCGGCCCCTGTAAAACCTCCCGGGGCAAAGGCACCGGAGCAGTGAGCGCTGCCCGGCCCCTCTCTGGTTTCAGGCTCTCGTTTAGCAGAGAATCACGGAACGGTTTGGGTGGGAAGGGGCTTTAAAGACCCTCCAGCCCCGTCCAACCTGGCCTTGAACCCCTCCAGGGATGGGGCAGCCACAGCTTCTCTGGGCAACCTGGGCCAGTGTTTCACCACCCTCACAGGCAACAATTTCTTCTAATATCTAACCAAAATCTCCCCTTTTTCGGTTTAAAACCCTTCCCCCTCGTCCCACGGCTCCCCTCCCTGATCCAGAGTCCCTTCTCGGCTTTCCCGGAGCCCCTTTAGGGACTGGAAGGGGCTCCAAGGTCTCCCCGGAGCCTTCTCTTCCCGAGGCTGAACCCCCCCAGCTGAGCCCGGCCCCACAGCAGAGGGGCTCCAGCCCTCCCAGCATCTCCGGGGCCTCCTCCGGCCCCGCTCCCACAGCTCCGCGTCCTTCCCATGGCCCCAGAGCCCAGCATTATCTTGATGAATCCTTCCCCAGTGGCTCCCATGGTGGCTCTTCCCCAAAATCAAGGGAAAAAACATCCCGAACACCCTGGCAAGAGACCCACCAGACCGTCCTTCCGTGTCCCCCGTGTCCCTCCAAGACCTGTTTTCACTCCCAAAGCCCCTCACTCACTCCCAATTTCCCTTCCCTCCATTCTAAGCCGGCTCTGCCCGCTGAGAACGCCCTTTCCCCCTGCCCTCGCTGTTTATTGCCGTCCCTCTGCCTATGGCCGCCATAAAACGCCAAAGCCGTGATTTACACCCGCAGAGCCAGACTCGGCACGGCCCATTCCACGCAGGCGCCCGACCTCTAGATAAGAAAAAGGTCGCGCTCATCTCCATCCCCACCCCGTGGAGAAATTCTCCGCCCCAAGAGCCTCCAACGCACCATTCACCGTGATTTAAAAATCTCCGCGAGCCACCCTGGGCCTGAGGTGTCGACGTTTGGCCCAAATGTTGGGTTTTCTCACCATTTTGGGGGGCTCCGTAGCACTTTATGGAGGCGATTCAGCGTCCCGCGGGGAGTAGGGTGCTCTTACCGAGGTCCGGCTACCTCCGTCCCCGTCTGGCTGAGTCTCGGTTTTCTTTATGGCCGCCGGCAGCACTGGTAACGCCAAACGAAGGACTCATAATGCCTCATTGAGGTTTGGTTCCTCCAAGACGCTGCCGATGGCAGGACCCCCCCCCACCGCCCGCATCACAACGGCTCCATTGTCAGCCGGGTCCGAGCGGCCGCCGCGCTCAATGCCCGGGTTTTACAGGGCTCTGAAAATGGCTTTTTTTTGTTGTTGTTTTTGTTGTTTTGGTTTTTTGTGGTTTTTTTTTTTTTTTTTTTTTTTAACGCCGTCATTTGTCGGAGTGGCGCGGCGAGAGCCGGGGGGACACGCTCGTCCTGACACGACAAGGGCTCCAAAGAAGGGTCCGTCAATGCACGTTTCATCGGGACGGCTTTTAATACAGCCACTAATGCCATTTTAATGCAGTATTTTAGATTTCCTTTTGTGCTTTTCCCCAATAATGAGAGAATCGAGGCTCTTCAGACCCAAGGCCAGCCCATTTTGACGCCCGCTAGAACAGAGAGAGCAGCGACACGGATTCCTTCCCCCCAGATAAATCGAAGTCCAGCATCTAATTCACAGATTTAGAGGGATCTGAGCCCAATTCCTGGCTCCTCCGCAGGTTTTTTGGCGCGACCGGCGGCATCTTAAGGCATTTAAATGGGGCTCGTAACCCTCCTCTCGTATTTTAAGGGACCGCCGTACCGTGGCTTGCCCTGTCCTCGGTGGTTTTAAGTGGTTTCAAGGTTCTCGAAACAGTTAAAAACCACCCAAGCGGGGCCAGTCTGCAGGGATCCAGACCTCCCGCTGAGTCCTTATCCCAGCGCCGAGGCTGGTTTGAGCTCACCCCTAACGCAATCAACCCA
This sequence comes from Rissa tridactyla, assembly GCF_028500815.1. Taxonomy (NCBI): domain Eukaryota; kingdom Metazoa; phylum Chordata; class Aves; order Charadriiformes; family Laridae; genus Rissa; species Rissa tridactyla. Next base: position 476,065 of record NC_071490.1, on the reverse strand, counting down.
AAATCCCTCATTCTGAAGAGGGAACAATGTCTTTCCCCGCGGTTTCCTTGCAATGGGGATACGAGATAAAGCGGGGGATGAGCCGAAACCGCCTCGTCCGCATCCTGCCCCTGTCTCTAGTGAGGCTGGGTGGCACGCAGGGGACCGGGATATGTCACTGAAGAAGCCGCCACGGCTCGTTAACGGCACACGGGACACCGACTTCCAAGCGCTGCTGGAGTCGGGCTTCCTAGGGGGGCTCTGCACCTTCCTACCGGGTCAGAAAAGCCAAGATTAAAGGTCAAACGGCCGCGAAAAAGGGGGCAGGATCAGCAAAAATAACCGAATAAGCGCGGCCGCGTTCCCTCCGTGTTGTTTATTTGTCCCCAGCTCGAATCAACCAGAGGCTGAAGGCTTCACCGACGACTCTCCCACCCTTCGGCCGCCGCCATTGCCCCGGGCAGCTTCACCTTAGAGCTAGCTCCCGGAAGGAAAACCACTCCACCGGGGAATTTTCCCTGTTTATGTCCCATTTCGCAGACTAAAACCAGCAGACGCTACTCAGTTCCGTCCCTCCGCTGGACATCGCCTCGGTTCTTAAGCCCAGCTCCCTTCCCAAGGGATGCAGCGGGTCCGTCCCTCTGCCTGGCACTTATACGGATGTGCGTTTGCACGCTCAGAAGCGGCTTCAGGCAGAAAAGCTTTTACGGATAAAATGCGGCCCTTACACTCAAAAGCATTCTCCGCTCCACGAATTCGGCTGGAAATCTAGAGCAGGCTTCAACGCGGATGGTAACGAACAGTCGGGAAGAGCCCGGAGGCCTCAGCAATCGTCACCATCCCGGAGAAAACGCTCGATGCTGCCGGCGGGGGGATAAAAACCGATGGGTTTTACCCGGCTGCGAGCGCTGGGACGGGTACCCCAACAGCGTCCAGTGCTGCGCCGAGATAAGCAGGCAGTTCCTGCCCAAGCTTGGTAAGGAAAGAGCTGTTTGGGGGCTATTTTTCCCCAAATTACGGTGCGGAGCTGTGTAACAATAATCTATATTCCTCATTATCGCATTCCCAAATGACTGGAGAAAGCAACGCTTTAAAGAGATGCTGACACGCTGCTACGACGGCGCCCAGCAAGCCGAGGGCCAGAGAGCACCGACCCAACGCAGGGCAGAATCCACCCCAGGCGTAATTAGCGGTTATTAACACGAGCTGCAGAACAAAAATTAGCACCACGGGACGGGAGCGAAAAGCTCCCGGTTACAATGGGGCAGATTCGGCCGCGCAAAAAACCCTCCCGCGCAAAGCCCGTGTTTGCGGAGCGCGTTAACCCCTCATTAAATGCCTTCGATGCTCCCAAACAAAGATTTTTAATTACCGGGGCTGGTTTTCCAGCAGCACTGTAATTAGAAGCTGCCAAAATTTTCATCGGCAGCAACTGAGGAGGGGGAATAACTCGACCGTTTCAAGCCAAAAGGCAGCGAAGCTCCGCAAAGCCCCCACAGGAGTTTAATCTGGGGGGGGTTCGAGCTCCGATTATCCAGGCGATTCCTCCTCTCCCTCCCACCACTGGGCTGAAAAAGGCTCCCCGGTGGCGGATCCACGCTACGGAATCCAACCTTTTTGAGGACAAAAGAAGCGGCAAAATGTGTCAGGTCATGGATGGCACAGCAGGCTCCGGATCCCAACCTCGCCGCTCGGAAAAATGTTACAGAAGTGGGGGGGGGGGGAAAAAAAAAAAAAAAAAATCAGGGAAAACTCAGGCGGCGCTTTCAAATGACGCTTTTCTACAGCCAAAGGGAACCACCGGCGCATCTCCGCAGCAACAGCAACGCCAAAACCAGCCCGAAAGGTCGGGAAAACCACCCGGCCAACTTTTTTGGGGAATGTTAAGGTTCACGTAGGCGCCGGGGAAGAGATGGACTGAGCCGCTGCTGGTTTGTGGGTGACAAGATCCGCGCCGGCCCGTGCCAGGATGGAATGACGTCACAGGAAGGCCGCTATTGTTAATATTACACCATCCGACGGCAACCCCGTCACGCGATGGTCTTTTCGAGCTGGAGAAAGAAGGAGGCCTGGGTCGAGGAGGGGAAGAAAGCGGCAGGAATCCAGCACCGCCGACGGCTCCTCAACCCCACGGACGGAGCAAACGCCGGAGGAAACGACGACCGACTCAGAGCTGAGCCATTAATACCCCGACCGGCGCTGCCGTCCCCATAAAGGCAGCGGGGAGAGGGAGAGAGAGAGAAAAAAAGGCGGCGAAGGTCGAAGTTTTGGCGCACAAGCAGTTGTTCTTCGCGATTCCGGACGATTTCGAAAGCGCCCGGCATGATTTTTAAACCCCGCGGTGTGTGTGTGGGGTGGAACCCCTGCGTCCGTCCGTCCGTTCTCCCCCACCCCCCCCGGTTATCGGGGGCGGCCACGTTCTCCTCCCCGCCCTTCACACCCCGGGCTGGGTGTCAAGGCCGCGGCCTGGCCTTATCCTGACCGGTGGCCAAGCCCCGACACCTCGGTGCTATCTCAGGTCCCCAGCAGGAGCAGGACGATGGAACCGGGGGGGTGTGTGTGTGGGGGAGACAGGAATGGCTGCGGGCCCGACGTTACCGGCCTGGAAACAGAAGCGTCTTCACGGTGTCACCAAACCGGGGGTTCAGCATCCCGGTGTCCAGCCTCACCCGCCCCACCCGCCGGTTCCTCCTCACGCCTGGCAGCGTCTCCAGGAGGATCCAGAGGCGGGACGAGCCCCCACGGTGCGACGGGAGGCCCCGGGGAGCCTCACCTGCCCGGTAGCATCCTTCCATCGCCGCCGCCTCCGGTGCATCGGGCCGGCCCGGTATTCACAGAACCCCCCTACGCCAACGCCCTGCGCGCCGGCCAAGGCCCGACCCCCCCCGCCTGCGCCGCTGGCGTAAGGGCCCGCCGGTGAGCCGCTCCCCCCGGGGAGGCGCCTTACGCCAAGTGCGTAGGGAACGGCCGGGCGAAGGGGGAGCGGGGCCGCTCCGCACTTTGCGTAGCGCGCGCGCGCGCGGAAGGGGACGGCCGGGGGGGGGGTCGGGTCCCACAGGCGGCAACCGCGCCCTACGCAGGCCGGGATTCACGAAGCGCGCTTACGCCAGCGGCGCAGCGGAGGCGGCGTAGCGGCCCCGCCGCCGTTTCCCCGTCCCCGCCGCCGCCGCCCCGCCACTCACCGTCCCACGAAGTTCTCCAGCACCGAGCTCTTGCCCGCGCTCTGCCCGCCCACCACGGCGATCTGCGGCAGGTCGAGGTGGCAGCTCTGCCCGATGGAGCTGAAGGCGTCCTGCAGCTTGTTCACCAGCGGGATCAGCTCCTCCATGCCCCGGTTCCCCATGGCGGTGGCGGGGGGGGGGAGAACGGGACACCCGCTCTCCCGGCGGCGGCGGCGGCTCCTCCTCACAGGGCCCGCGGCGGCGGCGACCAAACTTCCCCTCCGACTCTCCTCATCCGGCACTGGCGACACCCCCGGGGCGCCGCTCCGCCCGCCCCGCCCCTCTCCCCTCAGGCCGCGCGACCATTGGCCGGCCCGCCCGTCGATCAGAGGAATCTGCCGAGCGGAGCGGAGCAGCGGGACGTCAATCAGGCCGGGAAGGAGGGACGGGAAAGCCGCGCCCCTTCTCTGCCGTACTATTGGTCTCCCGGCGCGTCGCTCATCGCTACCAGCCAATGGGAGGTGGAGTTGGCCTGTCAGCTGAGGCGGCACCGCTGCAGCTCCCGCCCCTCGGCATCGCTCCTGCCATTTCATTGGCAGAGACGACTGCCGCTCCGCAAAGCTAGCGAATCACTACCCGAACAACACCGACGAGTTCACCCGCCTCTAGCCACCCTCCCTCCCTCTCATTGGACGGCGCGACTGCCACTCCACCGGCTGGACCAACCCAGCCGGAGAGGCGAGGCGGGAGGAAAACCCTCACGCCATTCGCCAGCCGCCTGTCAATCAAAGATCCCTGCCAGCCGATTGGCCCTTAGCCCTTTTCCCAGGCAGAGCCCGGTGACCGTAGACCCTCGTGTAGCCGCGCACGCCCGACGCCGGCCTCCGAGTCGACGCCCCGGTCCCGGCCCGACCCCTCCTTTCCCCCCACTCCGGTCCCCGGGGAACCCCCAGCACCGACAACCCGACGGCGGTCCCCTCGGGGGGGGGTCTTTATTTCCATCCCGCGCCGGGGAGGGGCTCCCCTCACCGCACCGTCCCCCCCCGGTACCGGCGGGGAGCCCCGGCGCGGCGGCGAGGCCGGAGCGGGGGTCTGCATGCCGGTCACCAACCGGCTGAGCCCCGCCGGGAAACGGCCGGCGCAGAGAACGTCTGAGCTTGCCCTGGAAGAGATGAGGAAGGAGAAGGCGGGGGGGTTTTGTGGGAGGGGGCACCCCAAAAAAAACGGCTCCCAGCACCGGTACCGGCACTTACCGGAGCTCGGCGGGGAGCGAGGGGCCGGGAGCCGGCGGGGGTGGTGGGCAGGGAACGGCGCTGGCGGCTGAGATACGCAGGGGGCAGGTCCTGGGGCAGCTCCAGCGGCAGGGCCAGCTCTGGCGAGGGGGGGGGATAACGGCAACATCAGCCCCCGGCAATTCGGGGCACGGAGAATCCCCCGGCACCCAAAAAAACACCTCCGGGGGCGGCGGATCTGGGATTTGAGGGGGTGACGGACACCTCCCAAATCCAGCACCCCCCCTGAGCTTCCCAGTATGAAGTAGGGGGGCTTTTCCCAGGGGAAATTCCCCCCCTTTCCCGGCAGTTCCTACCACTCCGGATGCGGCTCAGTGCCGGTCCCAGCAGTTTCCCCTCCGTGCTCAGCAGCGAGTATTTTCTCCGACCGTAGCTCCGGGTTCAGCCCATCCACTGTCCGATGGCTCGGTCGCTCCTCCAGGGGCTCGGGCCGGCCGGAATGCATCGCATCCATCTTCCAAGCTGGGAAAGGGAAGGAGAAAACGGGGATCAGCATGGCACCGGTCACCCCAGCACCATGGGAAGGTCCTGGTGACACCGGAGGGGACGCAGCCCCGCTCCTGGGGTCCCCACAGGTGACCAAGCACCTAAACCCATTCACAGCCACCTCTGGGGCAGGATGGGATGTCCCACATCCATCTTCCAAGCTGGGAAAGGGATGGAGAAAACAGGGATCGTCACAGCACTGGTCACCCCAGCACTACGGGAAGGTCCTGGTGACACCGGAGGGGACCCAGCCCCGCTCCTGGGGTCCCCACAGGTGACCAAAACCCAGTTGTGGCAACCTCCGGGGTGGGACAGCATTTTCCCACTCCCATTTTGGGCCGGTTTCGGCACAGCCGAGCTGCGACCAGGACACCCCCACCCCCATTTCCCACACCAAAAGGGGAAGAATTGGTGCCAGAAGCAGCTCGTCCCCAAAATTGGGGGGGGGGCGGTTTGGACACCCCCCAGGCACGGCCGCAGCAGGTAGCGGGGGGAAACTTGTGTCCCCATCATCTGAGGGAACCTACTCGGCATTTCCAGAATCGGGACTCAATATTTCGGGTCTGAAATGGCTGATCTGGTCCCACGGATTCACCAAGACACCGGCTTTGCCAGTCCCCAGCAACACGGAGAGATGCCCCAGAGACACCAGCAGCCATTTCCCTTCCTCTTCCCCTCTCAACCGGTCCATTACCCGACTCCCAGCGAGATTTTTGAGGTAAAACCTCCCCATTTCAGGAAGGAGAGCAGAGGAGACAGGGCTGGGATCAACTCCCAGGCTGCTCCGGGGGGGAAATGACCCAGATTTGCTCCATCGGAGCCAGGCTGCCACGTGCCTCTGCTTGCCTGAGCATCCCTCCTTCCTCCGGCTCGTTAACACTATAATGAGTTCATCACTCACGGGGCTCTTTCCACACTCGGTCCTTGCCTGAGCCCACGGAGGACAGAGCCGGGGCTTTCGGGATCATTCCGAAAGGCCGTTTTAATTTGGTTTTCAGTCATTCGCTCTTCCCGAGGGAGGTTACCTCCTTCCGACCGGCGGGTTCCCTCACAGCGAGATGGCGCCTTCGCCTCCCTCGCGCTGGCAGCCGATGACGGCCGAGTCTGGAAAAACACAAATAGCAATTTTTATCAAAACAAGGAATATTTCCCCAGCTTAGGCTTCCCACGCTCACCGCCCAACTCTCCCAACGACCTGATGCGGAGTGCCTGGATCCTGCCAGGCCCCACCAGGACCTGGCCC